>NC_056735.1:1704567940-1704600440 GCF_019279795.1 Protopterus annectens
AATACATGACAGCGACAAAGACATGGCAATCAGAGGGTCATGTTGCTGCACACTGGATTTCTAAATCTGGAAACTCACTCACTGGAATTATTCCTTAAAATGGGGAACAATGACATCTGTGCTGTAACAGAGACCTGGAGAAAGGCAGCAGGAAGCAACCCTGCAGTACCAGCATATACGTAATTCCACAACTTTTGGATACAGAACATGGACTGAAGCTCCAAAGGTGGTGATATATTGATATTCATAAAGGATGCACACACCTCCAGAGCGGTAGACCAACATTATGCATTACAGATCCTGCAGGCATAGCTGACATTGGGTAAGACAGTGGGTCAGGTTATAGCCTGCGATAGGTCCCCATACATTTCCCAAGACTCACGCTCCATCTCTAAAAACATCCTGGAGAATATTAGTGTCCAGCCTAACACTCTCATACTGGTTGACTTCAACTACCCCACCATTAAGTGGGAAAGCTACTCATGTACCGATGCACATGCCCATCACATTGGCCTGGTCCTTCCTAACATGGGTGACTGTTGCTCTTCACCAGTAGTCAACACCTCACTTGTTAGATCTGAACACAAAGTAATCACCTTTGGAAATCCACAGCCATCCTACCCCCACTGCACAGGTAACCACATCGAAAAGCCCTTCCAAAGCTAGCTAT
This sequence comes from Protopterus annectens, assembly GCF_019279795.1. Classification (NCBI taxonomy): domain Eukaryota; kingdom Metazoa; phylum Chordata; order Ceratodontiformes; family Protopteridae; genus Protopterus; species Protopterus annectens. Next base: position 1,704,568,611 of record NC_056735.1, read on the forward strand.
GGCTTCGTAAAAGCAGAGGTGGCTAACCTCACGTCAGCCATTTAATCGAGACTAGTTGCATGACATCTGAATCAAACAACAATGCACTATGAACACGTACACAAATGCATGGATACTGCCTTACCCAATACAACCAGGACCCTCACCTCCAAAGAAATGAAGCTGATGTGGTGGTCCCCTGCCATAAAGAAACTGTACAACAGAAGGAGGTAACCAGTGTGGAATAAGGTGAAGTCCCAAGACAGGAAATAAACCCCTATCACCCTCAAAAAATAGTTGAGATCCGTCATCAAATACTACAAAGTTAGCTGTGAGAATAGACTTGGAGCACATAGTAAAGACAACCACAAGGCCTTATACACTTTTGTAAAGAATCTCAATGTCAATAACAAGAATTGTTCTGAGCAGCTAGACAATGGTACCTCCCAGACTGAGCTAACAAATAATGCCAATATACTGGCTGGCATCTTGATTGCAAACAGTACCCCTCACTCACCCCCCCCCAATGGATGAATCACAATACCCCTACACTGCCAGGCACCCAGTATTACTGCAGCACAGATTACAACACCACTGTCCAAGGCCAAGAATACAGCCTCCATGGGACCTGGGAATATCACTGGCTGTGTTCTACATGAACTACAGAGTGACCTGGCACCTTCCATGTGTGCCCTGTTCAAGCACAGCCTCACCTCAGGCTTTGTCCCTACTGAATTGTGCATTGCTACAATCACCCCTGCCCACAAACAAGGTATAACTACAGACCCTGGGAAATACTGCCCCAACTGCCTAACAACTCTGTTATGCAAAGCTATGGAATGCATCATCATGCGCCTAATAAACAGGGATATGGGAATCTGAAGACAGAGGATCCCACACAGTTTACCTTTGTGAAGGGTAGGTCATACCTGTTCATTCAGCCTGGTCAATCTCTTGCCGTCAGTCACCTGAGCTATGGATGAAGGCAAGGTGACACCTACAGCCTACATTGATCTTGCCAAAGCCTTTGATAACATTCCTCACTCACTAAGCTCTGCATCAACCCCTATATCACTTGGTGGGAACAGAGGCACAAACACAGGGATAGATTGGACATATTGCTGTCAAAAATTTAGACATTTGCAGATGCCAATGGGTTTGTTACAACATCCTTTATGAGGAATATGATGTCGGTAATGCCAATAGATGTGAGTATTTACTGACTGCTTTCCCCAGAGTCCACAACTGATTTTCCAAAGACACCAACTGTATGGTAAACACACAAAACATGACAGGCAGACATGTGGCCAGTCTGTGGACAGTATGCCAGTGGAGAGGTATGTTAGAGACATATCACTGTGAGTCTTGACATCACACACTAAATGCATGTCCACACACACCCTGTCAGTCTATTATTCCACCATGTGGATAACAGCACTGATGACATAGAATCTTTTCACAAATCTGGGGATATGTCCCCATGTTGGTTGACTGTCTCCTCATGCCCTGTGCTGTGATATATTGCCACCCACTATATGTGAATCTGTAGGTCACCACCTTTGTAGTGTCCCTCACACAGGCAAGGAAATGGGGCAAGGCCCACATTAAGGAATGTCCCATATAGCGGAACTAGCAGCAGTGTCCATGCCCACAACACAATACACTGTGGGCACTTACATAGTGGTATGGCCATAGCAATTCCTGACATCTGCACATCTGTACAGAGGAAAGACAGAAAGTAGATAGACAGCAGGTTATGCATTAGGATGAATGTATTGAAAGATACATGTCTGAAACTGAAAGGTATGCCATTACTACATGATAGCAGTCCCCAATGACATGTCCAAAGAACATAGTAGTCTACAGTTAATATCAACATATCAGATCTATATCCAATAGGAGATACTTATAAACATACAGCTCAAGCACATAGAATAAGATACACAGTACTCAGAGGCCAGCTTTGCATGCAGGAGTGTATGGTTCCAGTACTACAATCTGCAATCTACTCTTACTTGAAAAAGTACTGTTAAAAGTACTAACAAAATGATACCATATGCATTAAACTATTTCTGTCAATCAGTGCACTGTAGCTGGTGTAACATGCAAGTGTGACTACATATAACCTGGGATACTACCCATGTATGAAACAAATCCAAAGAGAACACATTGTGGTACTACTCATGTATATCCAGGTGTCCCATACAGTATTCTCACACCTCTTGCTACTGTAATGACAGTACAGAGAAGCATATTATGTACAGGGAATTAAATACACTTATTAAATATGTCATTACCTTGCTATTTTATCAGACTGGAATATGATCACTGGTTAGCAAGGCAAAGCTATGCTTAGCAGGTGTAAGCATTGCATAAATGTAAATGCCAAGCAGATCTGCGCACTGGTAAGCAAAGCCTACACAGTGTAAGTGCCTATTCATTTAACCGTACATTAGCAACCCTTACCATCTCACGAACCCGCTCAAAACTGCCTTAATCACTCTGTATCCAACAGTTCTTGTTCTGCCTAGCAATAAAATAAACAGCCCGGGCATGTTTTGAACTGAGGACCTTGCACACCATAGTCTATGTAATTTGCCATTAAGCCACCTCAGCTATATTGTTTGAAGATGTTGTCTCAAGCATACCCTTCTTTACAGCCAGTTTACAATAGGGAAGGGACAAATGTGCAATTTGAAAGGATTGGTATCTATAAATATATATATATATATATATCTGAATAGAAACATACATAGAGAGAGAGAGTGAAATATGTAGGGATTTCCATATAAGTGTACAACAATATATAGATATATTAACAATAAACACTGAGGTGTACATATATGTATGTATACAAATATATATATATAAACAAAATGCCAAAGGCACCAAGAAGTACTTGAAATAGTCCAAGGCACCCAGATTACGAACTCAGCCACAGATATAAGGATAATTCCAACTTTATTCAGCCAAAAACATAAAAAACATAAATGTTTTCTTTATACAGTATGTTTTCGTTAAAATCTTCATCAGATGTGGACTGCATGAAACCAAAATCCTTTTATACCACTAGTTCCCATCATTTCAATTAACTAAGACACAAAGTTTAAAGGTACAGTAAAAATTGAATATTCAAGCCTAGTTATCTAAAATAACATACTGGTGCAACACATTCACATAAAACATATTAACAAATGTTAAAACATGTTAAAAATCATATACAGTTTCTTAAAACTTCAAAAACAATTTATAAATTGCTTAAATAGAGTAATATATATATATATATATATATATATATATATATATATATATATATATATTAAAAATATAAATATAATTAAAAAATAAATAAATAAATCTATTCCTATTAAAACTACATATAAAATGCATGAATTGCCACAAAAGGTGCATTTGAGCTCCCTCTAGTGATCTTTTTAAGTACTACATGTGTAGTACCTCAGCCCTCAGTCCTGAACCTTCCCCACCATTTAGTTGGCTTGTCTCCACAAGTCTTGTTGTAAGAGGTAGTAGCCCACACAATTCCAGGATGTCTTCCTCACAAGTAAGGGAAAGGGCCAATGCCCACATGGAGCATTTATAGGAGTGTGTTGCCATGAGATTGGCTACTGGAAGAACTACACAGCTGCTCTGCATGCAGTTAGCAAGTGGGGAACTGCAATAGGTGGACAGGCCATCACCTGGTCATGAGCATCACCTAAAAAAGCCATGCTGCCACCTATTCAAACCAGCTATATCCCTGTAGTGCACAGGGAGAGAGAGAGAAATAACAAATGAGACAAAGTGGAAAAGAGAAGAAATAAAAAAGGTAAGTGGAAAATGTAAGCAAGTAATTGGATCTAATATTTGGTCTGTAATAATGGGAAATATGGTTTGGAGGAATATATGTCCCAACAAGACATGCTGTACTAATGTCCTGCTGAACAGCTGCTATGGCCATAGCATCTGGCCCTGTCTGCAGTGGGAGATATCACAGACATACCTCTCACCTGTACAGATCCTCACAGAAGGTCCACATTTTACCATCATGTATTTTTGTCTGTTCCTCCTGAGATCTGTACTTTACTGGCAAATAGCTGAGGATTGAACTCATCAGGTAATTACAAACACTTGAGTTTGAGACTCCACATCCTTAAAAATATTCACTGTAATGCTAAATGCATCATTCTACAAACTTCCTATGTTTGTAGCAGGTATAGTTAACATCTGTCCCTATTTATCCCCCCATCATTTTAGGCATTGTCCAGATGTGATGCTCTGAGAGGTTGTGAGGTGGGAACACAGCTCATGAGCCTGACCCTGTGAAAGGACAGCTCATATATGACAACTGCAGGGGTGTCTGTCAAACAGTTGTGACTGTGCCACTGCTAGGCCAGTTAATGGGTATGTTTACAAGATCCATGTTACCTGTGATTATGAGTATGACGCATGTTTGCCTTGTAAAGCTAAGACAACTATGGAGGGTGTGTGCATAATAGAGTACTGTTGCAGACATGTGTTGAACTGCATGTGATATATTGACTTAATAATTCAACTGTACAGTGTTCTGCTGGGCAATAAGCACATTTGTGACTTATGTCTGGGCAGGTCTGTGAGCAATGGCATTGTAACATACTAGCCTACTTATGACTGTTGGACACCTTCCAGGTTATCAAGGTGATGTCAAACCCTACTGTGCAATCAACGTACACATGTATGGTGCAGCTGTATTAATACAGTATCAATATTGAGGGCCCTTTTGTCACCCATTTATGTGTGCCATTGTCCAGACGTGCTGCTGTAACAGGTTGAGAAGTATGATTGAGCAGCAAGACTGTAAATACAGTGTGCCATACTTACATTCAATAGAAATGTATACCAGGTATCCCCTGAGCACATGCATGTATGCATATGTTCAGCTGGATGGCACAAAATTAATCACATGGGTTTCAAGCAGTTAGGCAAATAGATTGTGCATGTTGCGCATGTGTGTTATACCAGTGTCAGTGCATACAACAGACATATATGTGTACAGCTACTGGTGGTTGCATTGCCCTGACACTGATGTGGGTACTGGAGAAGGCATGATTATCAGATATTAATCAGAGAAGTGTCCACCTGTGTTATGAGCCTCTGTCCATGTCTACCACTACCACCTATATCAACACCTATATACAGTGGATATTACAAGTCCACACACCCCTGTTGGAATGCCAGGTTTGTGAGCTGTATGACAATCAGACCACAGAAGATCATTTCATAATGTTTCTCATTTTGAATGTGACCCCTAACCTGTCCAAGTCCATTGCAATACAATCAAAGGTGTTTTTTGGAAGGTGAGCAACTATTGCCAAGTGAATATGTGCCATGATGTTAGAGTCCAGACCAAGATGGATGAATGCTGTAATGATCTCAAGAGGTGCATACACAAGTTTAAGGGTGTGTGCACTCATTCAACTGGCTTATTGTACTAAGTATTATTTCCATATGTTTTCACAGACCAGAATGTTATGTTTTCCACTGAATTGTACAGGCTATAGGTCACACTATAGGTGGGGCATTGTTATGAAATGAGTTATTGCGGTGTCATGTTCCAATCACACAAATACCATGCAGTGTATTAGGGGTGTGTAACCTTTATATCCACTGTATCTATATGGACACAACAGTGCCTGACCTGTATATCCAGCCTCCATCAAGGTAGAGTAATCCCCTTTGGTGAACAGCAGCAATACACAAACCACATAATAGGTTGCTACGTTGGCAGTACAGGGACACACAGGTGCAGACAAGAACTTTGAAGTAAGCCCACCTATATCTGAGCAAGCAGGTAAGTTCACAGGTGATGTACTGTAAGGCTGACTATGACTATGAATCAGATATATCCACACCACCAAGGACAATTGCAAACATGTCTCAACATATTTTGTAAGTCTCAGATGAAACAACACAATTCACCCTGTACTAGGGGTAAAGAACACCTCATACACACATGCCATGGATATAGGCAACCTGCATCACAGGTTAGGTGGGAGCATCGCCATCCTGTCCACCCCAGTCATACATGGAGATATGCACATCAACCACACTCCTCCCCACAGCAATGGTGAGCATTTACATATTGCCTACTGATGGCAGCAACAACATATCTCCATGTGGCATACTAACATCAGTGTCTGCCTTCTACATGAATTCAGGCATGTGCTCAGACCTCCATCACACACTACAGTCAAACACAGACCTGCCACCATACACACACCATCCACATGGAAGATGATCACTGTCAACAATCTTCACAGAAAATGAATGGATGACAGAGGATTATGCAATCAAGTTTCCAATATTGGGGGAAATAAGATACCTTAGGGACAGGCGTGTAATGCAAGCTGCTGTAGCTATGATAGTTTGGAGGTTTCTGGGGTAGTCTGGATTATTTGCAAGTAATATCCACTGTTGATGTGCATTTTGACAACTGTATGAGGTCCTGTGACCTTTTCCTGTTCATGTCTTCCAGGTAACATGCAGAGTGCTCGCCTACCAGCATTCTTTATTGGGGAAACAGACATCATCACCCAATATGTGATTGGACATTTTGCCCTGTCATGTGGATGGAGAGCAGAAGATGTGTGGGAGAGGACTGCCCTGTGGAACACAGTGGTCCACAGGTAAATGATGCCAGACTGCACAGCAGAACTTACGTGCATGTCCAGCATCAAGCTACCAACCTCAAATGCCATGCCCATCGATGGGCTGCTGCTGTAGCAAGGAACCGGCTAGACACAGGTGGGGGCCCAGCCATGCAGCCCCCAGTGACACCCACTGAGGAGCTCCTCACCACACATGGGACACACACCGAACGCACAAGCCAAGACACTGAGGGAAGCATTGTGAAGGTGGGTTGCACACACATTGGATGAAGAGCGTTACAGTAAGTGCACAGTGGGGATGAGTACCCTAATGTATCAGACATACATTTATCTGTATTATATCTACATGCATGTGTCAGGTCCGGTTGCAGTTGTGGATGAGGTTTTCTAATGCACAGAGGTGCACATCTATGGTGAAGACAGGACATTGTGTATTATTGTGGTTAGTACTGCAGATGTGCAGACATGCTGCATCCATCCTATACCAAGGCCACATGTGCATCTGCTGACAGTCCCCTCTCACAACTACCTGGGACCCTCTGGTCTGCATATAGGACAGCAGCCTGTAGCTGGTGGGTATTCCAATGTTCTGTTGTTGCCTGGCAATACCCCATCATGTGAAGTGCATACAGTTTACCATGCAGACAACCATCAGTAATAGCTATATTGCTTTATGTAATAGCTATATTGTTTGTTGTGCATGTTCACTTGTGCTGGGGTTAACTGTATTGTATCATAGTGGTCACCACTGGGGCCTGTCTGATGTGACTTCAGCATTCCTGTAGCATACCTCACAATTTGTCAGTGCCAAGATGTCTGAACAGAGGCCACCAAATTGTGTTGGGCAAACGTCCTAAGGTAAAGTCCTGTGTGACACATTACCAGTGTACAGTTGACAGAAATTGTGTACACACTCCTCTTAAGATGCAAAGTGTTCCTGTTACATACTAATTAGGACCACAATTTCACAGTTCACATGTCTTCCAGCCTTTAATGAGACCCATAATAGGTACAGTTCACTTGTAAAACTGAGCATCTGTACTCATGTATTGCACCTACAAGGCAGCCCACCTGTGAGGGGTGGCAGACGTCCCATCAGCATGATGTTTCAGTCAGGTATGATACCTCATGCTGCCATATGTGTCAGTACACTCGTGGCCTATTTGGCTGTAATATCACATAATATGGGTATTGTTAAGGCACACTGACCACTTCCACCACATATAGGTTTCAAACATATGGATATTCCAGACATATCTGTACAGAGGACTGTACAATGGTTTAAACTGCTGCATGTGAGGCTGATGCTGTCACCACACTGTATAAAGTAATGGCACCAGGAGGTGGTCACCAGCTGTGTATGGTAAATACATCGAAATGGTATAAGCCACACATGATATGATCCTCACCCACAAACAAACAGTTTCCAGCATTAGAACTCCTGCTTATCTAGGTATTCCTAGTATAGTGCTATGCAGTTATGAGACACGCCACAGAGCTTATACATTTCCACCTCTTTCAAAGGTACTTCTATGGTGGATGACATCACCAGGTCTACTCAATTGGAGTGAAGGGAAGTGTAAAGGGTAGTACACAGGTCAAAAATGGTATGAGCCAAATAGCACATGATTCACACACACCTGCTAGTATTGGGATTAGAACTCTGGCCTATATAGGTATTACTACTTTAGTGCTATGCAGTTACGAGATGCACCACAGAGCTTATATATTTCCAACTTAACCAAAGGTACTTTTGAGGTGGAGGACACCAACAAGGCTACTATATTGGAGTGAAGGGAAGTGTAAAAGGTAGTACACAGGTCAAAAATTATATCAGCCAGATAGTACATGATTCATACACACATGCCAGTACTGGAATTAGAACTCCTGCCTCTCTAGATATATCTACTATAGTGTTACGCAGTTACTGCACATGCTACAGAGCTTACTGAGTTTTCACATGGCCAAAGCTGCTGATAACTGCACAGCTGTGGTAAAGTATTACAGGTAGCAGACAGTCTGCCTTCTGTTATACCCATACATCATGCTAGTTCTTTCTGTCTTGCACTTCAACTAGCATTATGGCTTGGCAGTTCACCAGGTTATTGTATCATGATGTGTGGCACACCTGTTAGCTGTCAGCAGTACTCGTTCATCACAGATGTCACCCCAGTACTTATTAGTTATGTCCACCCCTCCTAGCATGTTTGAAGGGCGGTTATCTGTGCTTTCACCGATTGAACTGGTGTACATGCCCATTCTGGGGCACTGTTGCAACTGCTGCATGTACACAGACAACCCTCCCCTCTAAACTTCAAACACTCAGACTTGTGAGAGTTACCCATATATCACCCAATATGGGCATATGCACTCTCCAGCAAATAATGGACTAGCAGGTCAAGAGGATAAGTTCAACACCTGCACCACACCATGTGGAGCACGTAGCTCACCATGACACCCACATTTAAAGCCGTGACATACAGTGAAAAGCCACACACCCACCTTCCCAGAGACACTCAGTGGACATCTACCCAAACAGCACAGACCAGCAAGACAAACACACACTCAGACGCCGTGACATGGCACATGCCAAGGGACACATATTTAATGTACACAGTGTGCCCCCAACCTAAACCCCTAAGGCTAACCACCTTGCACAATACAGTGATCATGGGTAACTCAGTACTGAAGCACACACATCACACTCACTAGGTTGAATATGGAGCAGGTAACAGCCAAATATCAATCACATGTCAGCATCTAACACATGACACTGCCAGTCATGTCACTCCACAACAGCTACGAGTATCACTCCATATCCATGTGGGTGTGAATGAATTGGGACACACCTCCCTGGACTACATGACAGGATACATGGCTGAACTCTCTGATTATGTGGTTCAGGCAGGTGTGACAGTAGCCCTAGGCAGTGTACCACTGTCACCCAGAATGATGCTGCGGTACTATCATCAGATGGTTGATGGCAACATTGGCTTATGTGTTATGTGTCATTCTCAATGGATCCAGGAACTCTCTGCCTGGTATGGCATGATTGCCAAACCCCAATGACCTGGCATGGATGTCCTACATCTGTCACCGCTGGGTTGCCAGGTATTGGCTACATGTCTTGCCACCCCTATGGTGCCTTATTAGGCAGTCTTCCTAATGTAACAGCTACACATGTATGGAATCTGAGGGTCATGCTGCTCAGCAGTGGACATCTAACTGTCAGGATGCAGTCACTTATAGCAGTTGTTGGAGTGGCGGTCAAATGTCTGCTGTAATGGAGAGGTGGTTCACAGCAGCAGACAGCAGACCTGCAGTATCAGGCTATGACACATTCCACAGCTGTCAGCACCTAAACACGGACCACACCACCACAGTGGTGTTGTCTCCATATTTGTTATGGATAGGAACACCTCCAGACTAGCATCCCATCATAATGCATTGGAGATACTTCCGGTAGAACTGCCTTGGGGTAATGGTGCTATCCAGACCATAGCCTGCCATGGGTCCACATCTATGTCCCTAGACTGTCAATGCACATTCCTCAATACCCTGCCATCTCTGATGGTCCAATGCAACACTGACATAGTACAAGTCTTCATCTTCTCCTCCATCACCTGGGGAATGTAGCCAATCACCAGTACAGTGACCCAACACTTCTGGGATTCATCATTTCCATTGCACTAGACCAGTTCATACTGACCCATTTTAGAGGATGCAACAACCTTGACCTGTGTTGACCACTTAAATATAAGACTATTGCTCATCCCCAGATGTCAATCCTTGCATGGTGAGATTTACACAGGCTATAATCAACATGGATCTCAACATGTCAGCCACCCCCCCCCCAAAAAAAAAGATAACCACCTGGCAGAAACTCTCCAAAGCTGACTTTGCAGCCATGAAAACAGGGGTGGATGTCTTCACTGCACCCATGGCAATAGGATGTAGCTGCATGACTGTGGAATCATACACATAGGCACTGTACAAACAGGTATATGAATAGATGGTACTAGCCAGAGCCAAGAGAACCCAGACACTGTCCTGCAAACACTGGGAGACAATGTGATGGTCCCCTGCCATTACTGAAGTGTACATCAGGAGGAGAGTGTTGCAGGGAAAGATGGTGTCCCATGACTGTTGAACTCCCTTATTAGCCTCAAACACGACTTTGGATCCCTCATGGAGTCCCCGACAGGCATCTGTGTCAGCAGAGATGCAGCAGACACTGACAACAGTCACAACAGCCTTGATAGTTACATCAACAATCTCCACAGCATTAAACACAAGTGATGCAAGTTACTGCACAAAGCTAATACCTATCCTGAGACAACAGATACTGGCCACAGTCTTGGCAACACATTCAGTACTAGCTTTACCCCTCTCTCCTCCCAAAAGTGAAGTGCTGAGTGACTGAATTCTCACATGCTGTATCCCATGTCCGTTCTAGTTGTCTGTCACCAGGATGTGGCAGCAAGGCCACAGGGTATGGCAGTGTGGTGACACATCCACCATGTCATAGGCATGGTACAGAATGTGCATGGTAATTCCTGGTCTGTAACACAGTGACTGCATATGCCTCAGATTATAGGGCCGAGTGTTGTACATAGGTAAATGCTGATGTATAGCATTTGTTGTAGAATGGAGAATGGTACATGCTCTGGTTTGGACATACCTCTGATTGCTAATAACCACAGCCACAGGGGATATTTATCAACCAAACACACTGGGATTACTATTCACAGCACACACACACACACACACACACACACACACACACACACACACACACACACACACACACACAAACACACACACACACACACACACACACACACTTGCCAGTACTGAGGTCCGTAGGTTCATTGCTTCATAGGTGTGTAGTAGGTGAATAGGGATGAAGGTTCTACAATGCTAGCCCAAGGGAATGCCTCGGCATCAGGTCCATGACAATAGTCCCCAGTGGGGCTCAGGAGTGTAGTCATTAGAGTGGTCCCCAGGGGTGGGGTATTGCATTCCCCATCCACTCACCCAGGTTTCTATTGTGGGTGACCAGTGATGTGCACTGCTTCCCATGTATGTGATCTATTTTCCATTACATGGACAGTGTCTGGGTTGTGCACATGTCCCACAAGCATGTTCTTTGATGTGTGGAAGTGTGCTTGAGGTCTCTGGGGAATGTTGTGTGGAAAGATTGGTATCTTCTGATGTAGCATTCCTGATCTCATTTGGTGAGACCTGGCTTTGTAACTGATGTAGTGATTGCACCTACATTGACAGTATTATATGGGTATTCAGTGAAGTTAGTGGCATCTGTTCATACAGGGCATGTGAATAAGGCATGATGTTCCCTTTGTGGGGTACATTTGGAGACTCTACAGTTGTTGCAGGCGTCCAGTGGGGAACATGGCAAAAAGGCCACTGTACACATTGATTGGGCTACTGAGTGGATGGAACACAGTGCCATGTCCTTTTACTTGCTAGATAACACACACCAAAGTACTTTCTGATGTCAGTGGCATTGTTGTGATCAACAGGCATGAGGTGCCCAGCAATCACACCATGGGTACTATTTGAGAGGCAATATGCAGGGGAACTACCAATATAGTGACTGTTGCATAGCCAAGTGTGTTTGTATATGATACATGGATGGAGAGTGGTCTCTGAGTAATAGAAGGGTTTTCTATATTGTTCACTAATCCATACTGTCACATTTAGGGCTGTGGATTGTCTACACCACTCCCTCTGGTGTTTGACATCTGTTGGCCTTGTAATGTGGACGTTGTGACATATACTAGGTCCTCATCATAATAATTAAAAAAAAAACACCCTAATGGATCCTTTTATTACACAATCACACCAACCCCCCCCCACAGGATACTGATGACAGACACACACACACACACTTGCCAGTTCTGAGTTTCAGACCCTTACCAAGCTATGCATTGCTACTACAGGGTACCGCAATTATCCCACATGCCACAGAGCTTATAGGAAGGCTGTTGTCCCAAGTTACTTCTAAGGTGAAGAACATCACCAGCCTTTGTAAATACTAGCATTGGGTTATGTAGTGGGTGAGAGATTCCAAAAAATGTTTTACCCTACACACACATTTGCCAGGGGTGAGGTTCAAACCTTTATCTAACTATCATTTTGGACAATTATGTTATGCATTTACTACATGCACTACTGACCTTACATGGTTTAGGGATGGCAACAGGTACTTCTAAAGTGGATGATATCTGCCGGACTGCTGAAGTCAGGCACTGAGGTGTGTACTGGGTGTAAATGGGGCCAAAATCTTTGGGGTACAGACATACATATGTGCACACACAAACACTTGCCAGGGATGAGATTCAAACCCATACTTATGTAGTTATTGCTACTACATTATTCCACATTTATCGAATGCACCATGGAGCTTATATGTTAGAGAGTTGTGCAGAAGTATCTTTGAAGGTGAGTCACATCAGCAGCAGTGCTAAAGGAGGGGTATGGGAAGTGTTGCAAGTGTAAATCACCACACAATCAGGACTGTACAAAGATACACATACTCTCTCACACAAACACTCACATTTACCAGGATCAGGATTGGAAGCCCTACCTAACTAGTTTGCTACACTATAGTATTACGCAGTTAGCACATGCGCCATGGAGCTTATATGTTAGAGAGCTGTCCAAAGGTATCTTTGAAGGTGAGTCGCATCAGCAGCAATACTAAAGAAGGGGTAAGAGAAGTGTAAGTGTGAATGACCACAAAATGAGGTCTGTACAAGGATACGCACACACTCTCTCACACAAACACTCACATTTACACAGCTGCTAGGATCAGGATTGGAACTCCTACCTATTTTGCTGCATTATAGTATCATACGGTTATCCCAAGTGCCACAGAGCTTATGTGATGAAAAGCTGTCCAATGGTATCTTTGAAGGTGAGTGACATCAGCAGCGATGCTGAAGGAAGGGTATGGGATATATAGTGAGTGTGAATGGCCTCAACCACATTCATCTGGAAACACACTCACACACAACTTTACATTTGACAGGACTGAGATTACAACTGCTACATGGATACCTATTTGTACTGTAGTGTTACACAGTTATTACAAGCACCACTGACACTATAGGACTGAGGGCTAACCACATCAGCACATGGGATATGTAGTGGGTGGGACAGACCTCATAATGGGATTCTCTCTGTCGCTGTCTGTCTTTCTCTTCCCCACAGCTCTGTGTGTGTATGTTTCACATATTATATTATGTTTGCCTTAGATATGTGTGTGTATTCCTATCCAGTGTGTGTGTGTGTGTGTGTGTGTGTGTGTGTGTGTATGTGTGTGTGTGTGTGTGTGTGTGTGTGTGTGTGTGTGTGTGTGTGTGTGTGTGTGTGTGTGTGTGTGTGAAGTATCAATGGTGTACAATTTGGTTTGTGTGCACAGGCAGCTGTAAATAACCAATAACTGTAGTCCACTGTGTTATGAGCCATAGGCTTCATTTCTGTAAGTGTAGGAGCATGGCCTTGTATATTGATTGTGTGCATCCATTCCAGGAATAGCTGGACTCCAGTTCAGGGTTTTGTGTGCTACAGTTACACCTAGCAAACTGTTTCTGCAGGATATCTGTAGACAGGTTGCCAATATGGAGACACAATGGGCTTAACATACAGGGGATACTGTAACTATTGCTGCCTGTGCTGCTTGTGTGACATGTTTGGTTTCTAGCATTGATATTCTGACATATGTACTGTCTTACACTGTGATGTGCCATGTCATTGACTACTGACAATTATCATTCTTTGCTCACATTTATTTACCAGGAAATAAGAGATGAATGCAGCTGAGACCAATATTCTGAGGCATATAGACTACAAATTCTGGCACACACCTGCCATTGTGGAGGGGTAGCTACAGTCAATAGACTGCTGGTTTTGTGTAAATGGTGCTGCACCTTGTTAGCATGCTGGCTGGGGTTCCCCTCCTTGTGCTTTTCTCAACTTCAAGGAATGGCCATATCCTGCTGGGGTTATACATCTCACCTGTACAAATACACTCAGGTTATCTTGAGGCAGAATTCATATATCTGGTCAGTTTACCTTCACATTGTGGTTTACAAGCAGTTTTGTGGCTATTCATTCATGGGTTTGCAGTCGGGAGTAGTATGGGCAGATATTAGAGTTTCAGACTTCACACACGCCATGACATCCATGCTTCTACACCCCCTGTCTGTTATTCTCTTCCACCTAACATTATGTAAGCAATATCTCTGAGGTATCCCTGTAGTTGGGCCTTTATCCCAGTAGTATTTATGGGCTGATCCACAGTCCTTGCAGTAAGACATGGGGAAGCATGCCTGTGGCATTTGTCAACATGGCCTTGCAAGTGTTTTTGTTTACTGTTAGGTTGTTAATTGGGACCCTATGACATTCCATACATTGGCACTATGGGTGAGGCATGTCTTTTTCCCAGTAGACTGTAGGCCATTTGAGACTGCTGCAAGCCATCTATTACTGCATTTCTACAATGGGGGGGGGGGGGGCTGCACACCTGCAGACTTTTACATTTAAAATGGCTGTACTGGTGCGGTTAATCTGCTGGCTTCCATTTCATATTGTATTGTGACCTATCATGCAGACAGGAGGCATATCAGTGGAGTACACATGTTAGATCTTAACAGCATATATTTCAGTTTCAGACTTCTTACCCTTCAAAACTGGAATGCAACTACCAGACCTGTTGTAGTATGTCTGTGTAGGTCTTGTGGGGAGCTGTTCACCATTGCCATCATTTGGGGGCCTTAGCCCAGCCTTTCTTCATGGTCATCTACACCTGTCCTGCAGCATGAAGCTGGTGGTAGATATGTGACCCTCATTAACATCCACGTGTGTGACCTAGTGACACCCACAGTTCTTTGGGCCATCACATGTACTACAGTGGGAGATGTCACCTTGTGTAGTGCTGCCTAGTATGTTGACACCAGTATTTGTTTCCTGCTGTCCCATATAGCTGTCTGCTGCTATCCCATTCATTCACCCAATTCCCTTGCATGCTTGCATCCATATCATACATACAAGTATGAGAACATACTACTGCATTCAGTTATTGATAGGAAGTGACTTACCTTGTTGCTAGGACATTATTGAGGACAGTGCTGGAGGGCTGACTATGTTGGAAGCACATAGTACACTCCCTGTACATGGTAAAGCTCAGGTAGTGTCATGTTTGGCATCCCTTTTACTGTCTGTGCAAGTCAGAGAGAGGTATTAGTCCCTGGGTTCCTACAGTGTCAGTGTGTGTGCTATGCCTTTCCTCCTTGCCAAGGCCTGGGCATACTGTGCATGCCTCCTTCTGCCTAGAGGGTCAGGCTCAGGATGTTCCACCTCTGAGTCCCTCTGTTCCTGTGATGGCCTTGGCAATGGTGGAGGGCTGTGTGGCCCTGCCCTGTGCTGTTACTGCTGCAGCTGTTTCTGCAGGATCATATTGTATAGCATGGCACATACTATGAACCTTTGTGTTCATGTAGCTGGAGAGTATTGCAATGCTCCACCGGATATGTCAAGGCAGTGGA
Source organism: Protopterus annectens (assembly GCF_019279795.1). Classification (NCBI taxonomy): domain Eukaryota; kingdom Metazoa; phylum Chordata; order Ceratodontiformes; family Protopteridae; genus Protopterus; species Protopterus annectens. The sequence continues at coordinate 1,704,584,806 of NC_056735.1, forward strand.
ACCATGACTTGATCATCCTAAATGTGCTCTACAATGATCCTGGTTTATACGTGTGCCTCATTATGGTGTTCTTGTTCGTGTGTGTGTGCATTTCTAATGGGTGTCTTCAGCCATGGCTCCAGTGCATAGCCAGCATCCCGCACTAGATAACCATATGCGATGTTCCCCCTGGCAAACACGTGATACAACTGTGAGCAGTGCCAGATGTGGGAGTCATGATAGTTTCCAGGGCAGGCAGCACACACATTCATGATAATGCCCAGGACATCGCACACGACCTGGCAGTTGATGGAGGTGAAGCCCTTGAAGTATATAGAGACCCCGCCCTGCTCACCAGGTGGTGCTTTGATGTGGATGTGCATGCAGTCTATAGCACCAACTACTTCAGGGTATTCTGCTATACTGTGAAAGAGATGCATACTTGTGGTCAGCACCTCACGGGCAGTGGAAAAATATATGTGCTCATTGGCATGTTGTGTCATGGCATCCAAGAACTGGTGGAGTGCCCTGGATGCGGATGCCTATGAGACATGATATCCCCAGTTGGTCTTTGAAAGGTACCTGTGGCTAGTATTCTTAAGCCTAGACATACCTTGGTATCTATCGGTATGGGTTCCCCTCTATTAGTTCTGTGTGTATGGCATGGCCAGCACAGCTCAAAGATTTGCTGTAGAATGTCCCTGTCCACCCTATAGTGCTGTACTATCTCCAGCTCATGTAGGCCCTGGTAGGTTACCCTGGGTCTGTACACTCTTCTCCTCTTCACTGTGGGTTGATTGTCAGCATTCTCCTCCTCACCACCCTCAGTCTCTAGCACATATTGATGGAGTAAAGCAGCAGCATCCTCTGAAATATTTAGTTATTTTTGCAAGTTCAAAATCCCTCATCTGTGTACACCGGTGGTGTAGAGTTTGTGGGGAAAAAAACAGGCTGTAGGGTGTTTGCATAGTTTATATTAGTGTGCTGGGCTGCTGCATGTGTAATTGGCTGATTCTGATACATTCCACCTGCCAGCTATGCTAGTTCTCCTTGATTGCCTTACTACTGCTGTTTCCCCTTCCATCATCTTCCCTATTTAAGCTCCAAGGCATGCCGCACATACCCAGTTCTCAAATGTAAACAGTTCTGCTATTTCCTCTGTTTTTTTTTTTTATAGGCCTGCTGCGCATCATGCACACCCGTTTAGCTAATGTAAGCTCTTTTAAGCAGAAATGGCCCTGTTTGGATGCGAACATGCTCTGCATTTCATGGAATAAGACAATGCACCCTCAGACACACCCCCTTCTTTGGCTTTTGCTTAGCTAAGGGCAAACACGGACCACAGAGCTCCAGTGAGCTTACAACAAGCATGACATACCCCCTTATGAAGTCATTCAGCTCTTATACTTGCACTGTTGTATTCCTGCACCTACACAGTTAGGTGCAAGCTGACACTTTGAGGAAATCTATGATTCAGTATAACTCTCTTCATTTGCATTCCCCAGTGTGTACATTCTTAGTTACTGCACTTAGATGGACCCTTTCCCCTTGACAACCAGTGCTCTCTCATATTGTTTATATTCTGCATGCCATTTACTATAACAGCAAAATGCAGAATTATCTAAAAATTGACTTTTCTCATTTTTGCTTTTTTATTTTTGGCACGATCCAATTGGCACCCCACTGCACTAAGCTTAAACGGCCATGATCAGCAAAAAAAAAAGTTAAATTTAAAAAAAATAACCATTTATTAATACCAATGGCCTTATATTTGGCCATTGGCATGTATGTTTGACTTTAATACATGCTTTCCATGAGCTGTCCTGCATCCATTTGCTCAGATGCAGAAATGTATTCAGTTACTAACTGAATGCATTTCTGCTCTGACACTGTTCCTGCACGGAGTCCAGCCAGCTTCGTGGATCACAAAATGCTGGTAAAAAACATACAAATGAGGTGATTTGCATCCTGCATGGCTTTCCGTGTAGGAACAGTGTAGGGCCGCTCATGCACGTGAAAATGGCACTTTCCTGGATCGCTCTGCGGCCATTTTCCATGCAGGAGCTTCTACACTGTTCCTGCATGGAAAACAGCCATTCCTGAATCCTGAGGATAGACTTATTGTGGATTTTCCTTAACCTGGGACTTGCTTATCGTAAAAAGAATTAGTGTAAGTTAAAGTGCTGACTGTTAGAATTCCGTTAGTCATGTAGAAAGTAGTGTTGAAGTGTTTCTAAATGTGCATTTTTCTATTTACATTTTTAGGGGAAGAATCTAAAGTAATTTGGCGAATGTTTTGTGCATTCCCAGCAGTAGTGGCAGTGTATAGAGTAATGTAAGGCAAGTTAAAGGTATATGTCCTTTTCCCCACTGTAGTGCTGTCCTGAAGTTAGTACATATAATTAGGTTGTGTGTGGGGGGCACAGCCCCCCACATTGAGGGATGTGGGGGTCATAGCCCCTACCTAATTTGGTTGTACATTGTCCCATTTCAGTTAAGAGGGTTAGTAAGTAGTTTTTAAGTTCTGGAAAGGGTTAGTTATTGGTGTTCTAAGTGTTCTTGTGTATGGTTTAAAATTTAGTATGTTGAAATTCTACATTGTAAGCTGTCAGTGAAATGAGAGTCAGTCAAATGAGTTTTAGGTCAAATGAAATTTAGGCAGTGGTAGCTGGTGACTTCAAATTAAAGGGGGGCTGCAGGAGGCATGCTGAATGGGTGGGGCCAATGGGAAGGGGTGTGGCCAATTAGAAAGGGGTCATGCTATGCTCAAAACCACAACAGCTAGAACTTTAATTAAATACGCTGCCTGAGTGCCAAACCATCATTATGAGAGTCCAATCAAGACAAAATGAAGTTTAGAAGAAAAAAATATTTCAACGCATTGACTACATGATAACGTACATAATATCTAGATGGAAACACAAAGGTTGTGAGGCATGAAAAAATAAATTACTTTTTATATATATTACTGGAATGCCAGTCAAAATCAAGTAAAAAAAAAACAAGCAGCACTCAGCTCAAACCACTTCTCCTTGCACTGCAGTTCTGATTATAATTTATATTCAGCTTTATAAAATTACCAAGTAACATGATGAAAGTAGTAATCTCTGTGATACCCCCACTTGTAAAAATGTTTCTTATCCAAAAAAGACCTGCTGCCTGACAACAACTATCTACTTGTTTCATGGAGAAGACATGATCAAAGTAAAAAATGAACAGCAAACAAGAAACAAGCTCAAGATAAATTGCTTAAAAGATTACTGCACAAGATATGAACCACACATGATAGGCTGGCATTTTGTTTAGTTTACAGGTAAAGCCTGCAAAGATGATTGCAAGTCTCCAACAAATATAATGAGCTTCTGAAAATATGGTAATCCTGTCCTTTATTGCAAATACTGTCATATGCATTTCAATACCTAAGGCTTTTACGTTATCTAGATATGTAAATATTCTCTGCATGGCAACAAGGCTTCAATGTTGCTAATTCTTTAACAGTATGCTTATTAAAGCTTACTTGCATCTTACAATTTTTGACAAGCTTACCTGATGGTCATTAAAGCATTGCTACTTAAACACAGAGCAACAGGGCACTGCGACACCATGCATTTTCTGAATAAGAAGCATAAATCAACAGTATAAAAATAAGACAGAAAAGCAGAACATTCTGCAAAATCAAGGAGAGATGAAAAGCCATGGTTGCACTTGTGGTGTACCTTGGATGAAGGAATACTCTGCACATTTACACTGCATAACTGCTCCATGCCTTGCTTGGACACATCCAGAGGCACTACAATGGGGAGTGGGGTGCAACAAGTATGTCACAATTTGAAATGTCTCTGGCTGATGGTGATGGCTCTGGCACTCATACCTCTCAACCTCAGAGCAAGAAATCTGGACAAAACCATACATAGAAGTAGGACACAGGCCCAAAAATAAGGACAAATTTTAAATATTGCTCTTATAAACTTAGAAAGATAATAGAATAGTAGTAGGTCTTGCATTAGTAAAAATTTTTGGAAGGGTATGAAATCTGAAACTCAAATGTTTTCCATTATATTCTAACTTCAGTCTTTAGTGATTTGCCACTAATTTGACAGAAAAACACAATTATATGAAAAACAGACCAAAAATGTGATGCAAAAATATAAAATTGCCACACAATACAGCTGGGAACCTGTCAAAGAAGGGACACCTTTTTAATATTAGTACTGTTAACTTGAGAAGCTGACAAAATAAGAGCATCTACATGCATTTCTGAAATAAAAGTAATCTATAACTCTGATCATTACAGTTATTTATAATTGTAAACCCTCCACATTTTCTTCCAAAATTTCAATTTTGCGGAGGGATTATTAGGGGGAGAGCAACATTTTGAGCCAAAACTGGGGACAGTTGTGATGTGAGGTTTGGATATTCCTAATTCTATAAAGTGATTTATTTGCATGTACCTCTCAACCTCTTAATACAGGAAATCTGGACAAGGCAAAATATATTGGGGGAAGATACAAACAGTACTAAAAATTGCTCTTGTATAAACTTAAGATAGTTGATAGAATAGCATGCATTTTTCTGAAGGTTATGATGTCTGAAACTTATTGTCTGTCATTATTTAGTGACTTCATTCCTAAATGATTTGCCAGAAAATTTAAAATTTTATGAGGAACAAACCAAAAATAAGAAACAAAAATCTGGACAGTTGAGAGGTATAGTTCAGCCGGGGCTATCTTTGAGTTTGCTGCCCTTCCCCCCTCACAAAATCATGGTCGAATGGAGCCTCCCCCCTGCAGCCATTCCAATGTTCCATTCCTTGGTTATTTTGCGACATTTATCCTAAACACTGTAATGTGCATACTGCTTTACTTCTGCAAAGATTTGGATTTCATTTGAAAGTTTTATTTTGCATTTTACAGCACAGACACTAATAGATATCTGCTAAACAAAGCAATGCAGTCTCACAATGAAAATAGACTTGGCATTAAAACTTCTCTGCCCTTGAAACTCACATTCATTGAAACAGTATTGAAACCCACATTCAAAGAAAATACATTTTGCCAATGGCAGATAAAGATTAACTTTGGGCTGTTTTCAAATCATAGGCCCCTTGAACACGAAACATACACGTGCTCTTTGATACACCTTCCTGATTGTATTAAATTATATTCCTTGTACAATACAGTACAGTTGTTAGAGGGCATTTTAAATTTATTGTTTTGAACATTTTTCCAGTAAACAATGAAACAAAATGCGTGCACCAATAATGACAAAACTGCCCAATTCAGAACATTTCCATCATAAAAGTCTACTCAAATGTTTACAGTCTACCAGAATCAGTAAATATGCACAATCTCTGAAGAAGTAAAAGTCATCTAAATAATTCCATATTAAAGAAATCTGTAACTAATGAAGAGGTTACTGCTAGCAAACAACTTTATATGTCATTGTTTTATCTACAAATAAAGTGCCTGTTGCCCTTGAGGAATAAATTGCCTATGTTGCATTAAAAAATGATAAGGTAGTAACATTGCAATAGTGAATGGATGGCAAACTGATAACAGGTTCATAGTTACTAGGTATCTTCACCAAAAAAGACTGCAGCATCCATTCCCTTTACAACACAGCACAGTATCAGCAATGCATCTACTTACTGTGGGAGTAGAACCAACAGCCTTCTGCATCAAAAGCAAGTACACTACCTGTTGTGCTATTAACAATGCAAGTAGGATCAGCATAAGCAGCACTAAACGTTTGTTCCCCTGCAGCTCTCAGCTCCTTGTAAAATCTACTTGACACTCAGTTGTATCTCTGAATTTTGCAGCACAAGTAATCTGGAAAAAGCCAAAATTTATTGGGAGAGACAAAACCCAAAAAACCAGGGACACATTTTAAACATTGCTTGTATAATGTTGGAAAGTTGCTAGAATAAAATGCTGTGATATCACCATATATTTCACGGCCAAGTCTTGAACCCAGGGGACCCTGTGCAAAGCAGTCAGAGAAACATACCACTATGCCAAATCAGCTGTTTTAAGAAAGAGGGGAAGACTGAAACTTAAATGGCTACCATTTAGAGAATTCAGTTTTCACCATAGCTGTCAACCTCTTAGCACAAAACACCTGAACAAAGCCAATAATGGGGGAATACAGCCCCCAAACATATTCAGTGAATTCAGTTATCACCATAGCTCTCAATCTCTTAACAAAAAACACATGGACAAAGCCAGTAATGGGGGAATACAGCCCCCAAACATATTCAGTGAATTCAGTTCTCACCATAGTTCTCAACCTTAGCACATAAAACCTGGATGGAGCCAATAATGGGGGAATACAGTCCCAAAAATAGGGACACATTTCAAATATACATGTTATAAACTTAGAAAATTGCTAGAATAAAAGGTTTTGTGTTACCATGCACTTTCTGAAAGATATGAAGTCTAAAATTCAAATGCCTGTTATTTTTATTTATTTAACATTTGTTAACCAGGAAAGTCTGATTTGGAACAAAGTCTAATTTTCAGCAGAGGCCCAGTGAGAAACACTCCAGACACATCTTTTTAAAATGGGAGGATATGCAGACTCCACACAGAAGGCACCTCAGCCAAGAATCAAACCAGAGAACCTGTAGCTGTTAGGCAACAATGCTACCAGTGCACCACTGCACTACTGACTTTGCAAGGAAAAACAAACATACAGAAACCACAGATTTTATGAGGAACAGAACAAATAAGGCAAAGATCTGCAAATTTTATACAAATGGTGGTGGGTAGAGAATTCAGGCCCTTGCCACATGCACCCAAGGTACAGGGTTTGGGTTCAAGTCTGAGGTATTCTCTACCCATCACCATGTGTTCTCTCTAGCCACCAGTAAAGATCAACTGGGGCATTACACAGACACGCACAGTCTCCTTGGTTATGGAGTGGCTAAAAAGCAGCAGTCCTAAATTAGTTCCAGTCTCCTCAGTCCCACTACACAGTAAAAGCAGTCTTCTCAGCCCATGCAAGCTAACAGCTGGTTTCTGGTTCTCCTGTCTGGCTGGTTTTCCCTGCGAGAGTAGGCTAGAGGCTCCAGCCTGTAGACAATGCAGTCCAGTGTCCTTCTGTTCTATGTGGTCATCACCACTCAGACTTCTGGGCTGCAGGGCAGAGATGCCTTTCTCCTCTATCTGGACTGCCTGACGCAGCAGTCTGGAGTACTGTGAGTACCAGGAACTCCAAGATCGCATGCGTGGAGTTCTGGGACTTGCAATTTTGGTTTTGTTTTATTTTCTTCTTTCTTTCTACAGGTGGGGGGGGGTGGGGGCTGCAGTCCTATAGCATGAGCCGCTCCTGAATTTAGGTTGTTTGGGTGTCAGTCAAATGAGATTTAGGTCAACTGAAGTACACCTATACATATATATATATATATATATATATATATATATATATATATATATATATATATATATATATATATATGGTATTTTTGTTCTCTAGTAAACCAAATTATACTTACTGTTTAAAAACATTCACATACACACAAATGCGCACGCATGCGCGCGCGCGCGCACACACACACACACACACACACACACACACACACACACAAATAAGTAACTCAATAAATGAATATTGCCTGGTGTGGATGTCAGGAGTAGAAGAAGCTCCAAGAATATGGCACAATACCAGTTTAAGAAAAATGAAACTTAAATATCTACAGTAAATATGTATTGTGCAAGTATCAGCACACAAATATGTTTAATGCGGATGCAATACATACTTTACATGTCTTCTTCAAGGAAAGAACTGTGGAAGAAGAACATTTAAGTCCATTTATACAAAGGCTTTATTTAAAAAAGATAAGCAATTTCTGTTTTAAACAATGTCACTGTGTAATAACAATAATGCACTCCTGTGTATGACCATTGTATGATTTACCCATAGCTGACTTTGTTTAAACACTTGAGGTTCTCTCTTTTGGTAAAACCACAACAGCTGTGGGTAAGTCATGTGATACCCACAAACAGTCATAATGATTATTTCTAAAATAAATTATATCTACAAGTAATATATGCACATTATTCATATTAAGCTCACTCTAGTAACAGTAGTTATGTTGCAGACGTGAGTCTCAGAGAGAAATAATACATTTTTTATATTAAACAAAAGATGTTCTTAACATGTGAAATGAAATAATATAAAGGCAGTGTGAGGAATAAAAGAGACAAACTCTACCAAATACATTTTTAGACTATCACAGAGATCAGTACAAGTAGAAATATCTTAACTTAGCTGCCCATGTATAATCTCCAGTATTTAGCTAGCTCTGCACAGTGTGAATGAATAGTGCAAGAGCTGCTGCAGGCAATATGGCTGATGTGCAATCCAGGAATAAGCACCCATGATGTGCATGAGCGCTCCTGAACTATTCCTGCAAGGACACAGCCCCTGTATGCTAATTACCTCATTTGCTGGTAAAAACTATGCAAATGAGGTGAATTAGTGCTTCAGGAAGCAGGCAGGCGTCCATGCAAGAATAGACTGCAGAAATGTATTCACCCAGTAGCTGAACACATTTCTGCAAACTACAAAATGGAGACATGACAGCTCCTACAAATGCATGTATTATAAGGGTAAGGCATGCCAAAGGGCAAATATATAGCCATAGGCATGAAAATTAATTTCAAAATTATAAAAATTAACTTTTTTTTTTGTTGGCCGATTTTGGCCATTTAAGCACAGGGCAGCAGTGCGCAAACGGGATCGGCCCGAAAATAATAAAAAAAGCTGGAAATAAGCTTTTAAACCAAAATAATAATTTTGCCATAATAGTCAATGGCATGCATATCACAACAACACCATGGAATAGTGGTTGCTAGGAGTGAAAGCTGAGTGTTGGTTTTGTAACCATGCATTAGCAGTCAATCCTATGCAAATGAGGGCAATAATACTGAATAACAGATTTCCCCTCAGTGCTAGCTTGCACCCAACCGTGTAGGTACAGTAATACCATGGTGTAAGCCTAAGAGCTAGATGATTTCATAAGGGTGTGTCATATATGCTGTAAGCTTATTGGAGCTCTGTGGCCAGTGTTTGCCCTTAACTAAGCACAGCTAAGGAAGGGGGTGTGACTGAAGCTGCCTAACAATATTTACATTGCCTAAACGGGTGTGTGTGTGCCGTGCACTGGGTTTTAAACAAAAACAAAAAAAATGGATATAGCAGCTCCATTCACATCTGAGCACTGGGTTTGCGCAGTGCACCTCGAGGCTTAAACAGGAAGGCAATAGGAAGGAAAAACAGCAGTAGGAAGGTAATCAAGGAGAACTAGCGCAGCTGGCAGGTGAAATGTATCAGAACTAGCCAATTACACAGGCAACAGCCCAGTCCAGCCCACCACAGTACTGTAAACTATACAAACACCTTTCCCTCTGGTTTTTCCTACAAACTCTACACCACCGCTGTACACAAATAGGGAAATTTTACCTAACAAAAGCAACAAAATGATAGGGGATGCTTTTGCTCTCATAAATCAATATATTGAAGAGGCTGAGGGTGGTGAGAATGAGAATGCTGATGACAAACTCACAGTGAGGAGAAGGAGAAGAGTGTACACACCCAGGTAACCTACCAGGGGCTACATGAGCTGGAGATAGTGGAGCACTATAGGGTGGACAGGGTCCAACTACAGCAAATTGTTGAGCTGTGCCGGCCACGCCTCACACACAGAACCAACAGAATGGAACCCATCCCAGTGGATACCAAGATATGTGTAGGCTTAAGAATACTAGCCACAGGTATCTTCCAAAGGCCAATTGGGGATATCATGGGGATCTCACAGGCATCAGCATCCAGGGTACTCCACCAGTTCCTGGATGCCATGTCAGCACATGCTGGTGAGCACATATATTTCCACAACACCCGTGAGGCATTGACCAGCAATATGCATCTCTTCCACCAAATAGCAGAATACCCTGAGGTAGTGGGTGCTATAGACTGCATGCACATACACATCAAAGCACCACCTGGTGAGTGGGGTAGGGTCTACATAAACCACAAGGACTTCCCCTCCATTAACTGCCAGTTTGTGTGCAATGCCTAGGGCATTATAATGAATGTGTGTGCTGGCAGCCCTGGAAGCTATCACGACTCCCACATCTGGCATATGACACAGCTGTACCACAGATTTGCCAATGGGGACATCCCATTTGGCCACCTAGTGAGGGATGCTGGTTACGCACTGGAGCCATGGCTGATGACACCCATCAGAAATGCACACACACCCAAACAAGAACTCCATAATGAGGCACACACACAAACCAGAATCATAATAGAACTTGTGTTTGGGATGCTCAAGTCATGGTTCCGGTGCCTGCACATATCCGATGGAGCCTTGCAATACTCTCCAGCTACATGTACACAAATGTTCATAGTATGTGCCATGCTGTATAATATGATCCTGCGGAAACAGCTGCAGCAGGAACAGCATGGGACAGGGCCACACAGCCCCCCACTATTGCCAAGGCCAGCACAGGCACAGAGTGACTCAGAGGAGGAACAACCTGAGCCTGCCCCTGTAGGCAGAAGGAGGCATGCTAGGCTTTGGCAAAGACATACACTGACATGGTAGGAACCCAGAAAATGACACCTCTCTCTGACTCGCACATACAGTAAAAGGGATAACAAACATGACAATACCTGTGCTTAACCATGTATAGGGAGTGTACTATGTGCATACGACATAGTCAGCCCTCCGGCAACACTATACTTTCTAATCCTCTATACTGGCACAGCCACAGGGTAAGTCACTCTCACTATCAATTGCTGAATGGAGTAGTATGTTATGCTACTTGTATCTATTGTATGGCTGTGCGCATGCAAGGGAATCAGGTGGCTGAATGGGATGGCAGCATATAGTAGAAACCTGTATGGGCAGCATGAAATCCATAACAAATACTGGTGTCAACATAGTAGGCAGTAATAGACAAGGTGACAAATCCCACTGCAGGACATGTGGTGGGCCAAATATGTGTCTGTAGGATACACACATGCATATCAGTGAGGCTCACATACCCAACAACAGTCTCAGCCAGCAGGACAGGTGTGGATAACCACAAAGAAAGGCTGTGTTAAGGCCTCCAATTGATGGCAATCAAGAACAGCCCCCCCTCCCTCCAGACCTTCAAAGACAGCCTACAACAGGTCAGGCAGTTGGATGCTAGTTCTGAAGGGTAAGAAGTCTGAAACTTGAAATGTAGGTCAGTAAAACCTAAGATCTGTACTACACTGATATGCCTCTAGTCTGCATGATAGGTCAGAATACAGAATGACATGGAAGCCAACAGAGTACCTGAAATACCAGTACAGTCATAGAAAATGTTTACAGTTGTCAGGTGTGCCCCCCTGCCCCACAATCCTATGTAGAAATGTAGTAACATGTATGTGTGGGTATAATAACAGTGGAGCACAGATTACCTGAGCTGGCCAAATTAGCAGGCTAGATTTTTGCACATGTACAATATGCAGGGCTCTGTGTGTTAGGTTGTTGTGTGTTGTATATTGTGTGAAAGTGGTCAGCATGTAGGCATGGAGGGTTGTGTCCAGGTGACCTATAGCCAGTACTGTTGATGACAGGGCCAAGTTCTAAGAACTGCAGTGCCAACCACAATGCATCCCAGCAAGACTCAATCCAGCAGTAATCCATACTAATTGTTCGGATGTAATATCTGTCACCATCTGAAAGACGGACATGGCATGAATGTGGGCCCAGACATTCACACAATACACAGGTGGAAGTACCCTAAACAGAGAGTGTATAAATGTTACTGTCAAATGGACACACCTTTGGAATTGTACATACAGGTTAGCAGCACATTGGTTGTCTGTGTAGTATGGAATACTGATGTAGTCTGGCCAAACACTGGCAGACCACAAAAGGTACAGTTATGAAGTACTGAGAAACCGCTGATGTCCACGCACAAGCCATCATAAGGAGAATGCCTCACTTATATCTATGAGTCAGCCACAAGTAGCTTCCATAGCACACATGCACTCAGCTCACCCCCAATCAACCAAGTATTTGTTGCAAAGCCTATACCATGTCACGTCAGTGGTGCATGTGGTAAATGTATGACATAATGGTCTGTAAAGGTTGTTAGATAGAGGTTTGAACCTCACCCCTGACAAATGTAAATGTGTGATTAGGGTAAAATTATTTTTGGGATCTCTCACCCACTACATCACCCAATGCCAGTATTTACAAGGGCTGGTGATGTTCCTCACCTTCAAAGTACCTTGGGCCAACATCCATCCAGTAAGCTCTGTGGTGCATGCAATAAATGCAGTGCACTGTAGTAACAATACATAGCTAGGTAGGGGTTTGAATCGCAGTACTGGCAAGTGTGTGTGTGTTTGTTATCAGTATCCTGCGTGGAGGTGGCTGTGATTGTGTAATGACAGGATTTATTATGGGGTGGGTTTTGCTAAATTATTATATTGAAGACCTACTATATGTCACAATGTCCACCTTACAAGGACAACAGATGTCAAACAGCAGAGAGGCTAGTGTAGACAATCCATAGCCCTACATGTGACATTATGGAAAAGTAAACAATATAGGCAACCCTTATATTACTTAGAGAACACTCTCCACCCATGTCTCATACACAAACACACTTGGCTAGGCAACCACCACTATATTGGTAGTTCCCTGCATATTGCCCACAAATAGTAACCAAGGTGTGATTGCAGTGGACTACATGCCTGTTGACCACAACACTGCCACTGACATCAGAATGTACTGTGATGTGTAACATCTCATGACTGTGTGTGTTATCCAGCAAGTAAAAGGACTTGGCACCCTGTTCCATCCCTACAATAGGCAAATAATTGCTTACAGTGGTCCTTTGCTATGTCCCCCACTAGATGCCTGCAACAACTGTAGAGTCTGCAAATGTAACCCACAAAGGGAATACCATGCCTTATACACATGTCCAGTATGGACAGATGTCACTAACTCCACTGAATACCGGTATCATGCTGACAATGTAGGTGCAGGCACAACCTCCGTTCCATAACCAGGTCTCACCACATGAGGTCAGGAATGCCACATAAGATGATAATCTGTCCACACAACATGCCCCAGAGACCCCAGGTACACTTACACATGTCATAGAACATGCATGTGGGACACGTGCACAACCCAGACACTGTCCATGTCATGGAATATAGATCACATACAAGCCAAGCATTGCACAGCACTGGCCACCCATAATAGTAACCCAGATGAGTGGATGGTGAATACAGTACCCACCTGTGTGGACCAGTCCAGGGACTATTGTCATGTGACACAAATCCAATAAATACAACTCCAGACAAACGCCAGATACTTTAATAAAACAACAAAGCTTTCGGATTACAAATCCTTCATTAGTGTTAGAATACCTATACTGAATTCTAAAACCTTAAACAGTCAATTTAAACAGTCACATGATAACAGCCAGCCTATAAACACAAAAATATATAATAATCATTTAATTACTTTAAAAGTGTTTCTATGTATAAAAAGTATATATTAAATATACATAATAAAATTCATAAAACCACTTATTATCTTATTTCTTTCTTCTTTTTAACTAATATTGGTTTAATAGTCAGTGCCTTATTTAGTCCTGGTTTCATATCAGCTCTCAATCTAATTATCCAGGTATATTCTCTATTCTCTAAAACATTGTTTAGGCCCCCACCCCTAATCTGCTTATGTACTATGTCTATTACTCTAAATTTAAAACTATGGGCATTTCCATTTTCCATTACAAGCTTACTTAAGGTATTATTTTCCATTCTCCTACGTATATTTGACTTATGCTCTCTAATACGATCTGTAGGTTTCCTGTTGCTTTTACCAACATAAAAACATGAGCACACTGTACAGGTTGCCAGGTAAACAATATTTGCTGTATTACATGTTGCCATACATTTAAATACAAAACGTTCTTTAGTTATTTTAAAAATATCATCACAACAACTACAATTTATACAGGGGTAGGTACCCATTTTAAAACTATTTTGCCTTCCATTGTTCTGTTTTGGAAAGTCTTTATAGCATAGATTGAGTTTCAGATTTTGAGCATTTTTATATGCAAAAATGCCTATTTTCCAATATCTGGCATATTTCAGGCATGGCCATCAAAATGCCCCAATTCTTTTCTATTACCTTCTTCACCTGCATTTTTAATATTAATTGCTCCCCAAAAAAGATAGCTTTCTTAGATGTGACTATAGAAAGGAAGGGTGAAAATATTGAGACCAGTGTACATAAAAAAGAAGTACAAGTTAGTAGATATGTACATAAGAACAGTATGCATCCACCGCATATATTCAAAGGAATAGTAAAGTCCCAAATGTTAAGGGTGAGTAGGCTGAATACTGATGATGGGGTATGTGAAGAACAATTAAATGATATGGCTAGTGAACTTTTAGAAAGGGGTTACCCATATAGAATGGTCAACCAGTATGTAAAAGAAACTTTAGAAGCTAGAAAAGCTAATAATATGGTGCCATTTAATATTAGGGAACAAAGCACAATAATGAACATACATAAAGCAGAAGTAGTAAGATACTTAACAACTTATAATTTAAGAACTGAGCAGGTGAAAAAGGTAATAGAAAAGAACTGGGGCATTTTGATGGCTATGCCTGAAATATTCCAGATATTGGAAAATAGGCCTTTCTTTGCATATAAAAATGCTCAAAATCTGAAACTCAAACTATGCTATAAAGACTTTCCAAAACAGAACAATGGAAGACAAATTAGTTCTAAAATGGGTACCTACCCCTGTATAAATTGTACTTGTTGTGATGATATTTTTAAAAATGATACTACTTCATTTATTCATCCAATAACTAAAGAAAATGTTGTATGTAAATGTACGGCAATATGTAATACAGAAAATATTGTTTACCTGGCTACCTGTACAGTGTGCTCATGTTTTTATGTTGGTAAAAGCAGCAGGCAACTTACAGATCGTATTAGAGAGCATAATGAATGGTATTATGAATTTTATTATATATATTTAATATATACTTTTTATACATAGAAACAATTTTAAAGTAATTAAATGATTATTATATATTTTTGTGTTTATAGGCTGGCTGTTATCATGTGACTGTTTAATTGACTATTTAAAGTTTTAGAATTCAGTATAGGTATTCTAACACTGATGAAGGATTTGTAATCTGAAAGCTTTGTTGTTTTATTAAAGTATCTGGCTTTTGTCTGGAGTTGTATTTATTGGATTTGTGCACCTGACTACATTTTTCAGCTTTATCACAGTCCTGACCTTATTCTCTTGTAACTATTGTCATGTGGCCTGATGCCAAGGTATTCCCTTTGCCTAACTTTGTACAGCCTTCTGGCACAGTCAGCTACTACACACCTGTGAAGCAATGAACCCATGCATGCAAGTACTGGTAAGTGTGTGTGTGTGTGTGTGTGTGTGTGTGTGTGTGTGTGTGTGTGTGTGTGTGTGTGTGTGTGTGTGTGTGGAGATTAATGATTATGAAGCCACTCACACTCACTACACCTCCCATTGCCCTACTGTAACATGCCTTCTGATGTCAGTCACCTTGAAATAACTCTTTGGCCATATGCTAGCCTGATAAGCTCTGTGGCGCATGTG
>NC_056735.1:1704605440-1704657940 GCF_019279795.1 Protopterus annectens
GCAGTCACACTGGCATGTAGTGTATCAGTACATTACTATTGTTGACAGTGCTTTCCCAAGTAAGAGTAGATTGCATATTGTAGTACTGGAACCAAACACCCTTGCATACAAAGATGGACTCTGAGTCCTCACTGTCATGTTCTTGGTGTGTGAGCTGTGTGTCATTAAGTATTTCCTACTGGATATTGATCTGACATGTGGATATTAACTGTAGACTACTGTGTGTACAGGACATGTCATTGAGGGCTTCTGTCATGTAGTAATGGCATACTTATCAGTGTCAGACATCTGTCTGTCAACACATGAATCGTAGTGCATAACCAGTTGGCTAGCTGATGTCTGTTTGTCTTCTGTACAGATGAGCAGATGTCAGTTATCCATCTTGGCTGCTTACAGGCAATATATGCTTGGGTGGCACTGACATGTCTTCCCAGCTGTGTTATGAATGCCACAGCTAGGAACCCCTACCCTGTATGCACCACATGCCAAGGATACCTCAACTACACTACCACAGTTAACAGAACATGCTTGGGTACAAGTCTCCAAGACAGACACTGACCATGTTATTTAATACATGTTGCGTACATGTCAATTGAAGCACCTCACTGGCCCTCTGCAAGAGGCAACCAGATGATTGGATGTTGCATTTAACTCTCACCCTGCGGATCACTCCTGTGGCACCAGTTGATAGATGGCCTGCTGGCAAATGGTAGGTGGCATGATACCACTGTACCCACATCCCCTACTCTTCCCATCTCTCCATGGACAATATCCTGGTACACACCTATGAACACCTGCACCTACCTGCACATATGGGCCCCTGTACTGACACATGTGTCAGTGTGCATTACTAAGAATAACAATGTCTGTGTGTTTGTAAATCTGTAGTTGATAATACCCCGAGGCCCTTCACACCCACCGCACCCTCCATTGCCATAGTTAGAGATGGCTGCTGCTGTAATGGAGATTACATGTACCTTGTTACACTCTTCATCCTATGGGCTACCTGGAGCTTGCAGTACCAGCCCAACACTATTGTAAAAATGGGTAGATAGGCATGGGTTACCCTCTGAGTTCTGGAAAGTGTGTGTATGTGTGCAAGTGTGTATATTTGTAGGATACAGCATTCTGAGGCCACATTCTCCTAATACAATACACCTTGCCACACAGTATAAGGGATAGTGATGTTGCTGACCGTAGGAGAGCCATGACAAAGCATCACCCTACTATCACTGTGGCATGTGCAATAGATGCATATCCCTGTAGTAGCACTCTTGAAACAGACAAGGGGTTGTATTGCAGTCCTGGTCAATGTGTGATGGTGGGTATGTCAGAGTATTATCATGGGTTTCAGCGAGTACAATATCCAATGTGGCATGTGGGTGCTGGGTATACTGTCTTTACACCATGGTACCCTCACTACATGTCCCAAGATCCACTGTATGGGGACCACTGTCACCATCAACCATACAGATAACTGATTATACTCTCCAGCCCAGTGATGCATGTGCTGTGTGCAACTTATCTGTAACAGAATGGACACACTGACAAGGTAGTTAGCACTGATAAAACCAGGTCTCTCAGATGTGTGTATGACTGTTATGTGTTTGTCAATGTGTATATGACAGCATGTCACACTATGTATTGTTCATAAACAACCAGTACATCCCCCATTACCTTACTGTACAAGGCCTGGTGATTTTCTTCACTTAATATGTAACTTGGAACACACCTCATCCTAAAAGCTGTGTGGTGTGTGCAATTAAGGCCACACACATTAGTAGCACTAAGTACCTAGGTAGGGGTTCTAGTCTTAGTGTTGCACAGTAAGAGTGTGTGTGTATGTGAAGGGATCTACTTCAGTTTGCAGAATATACATGTCCCAGGAGATCATCTTTCCGAGCACTGACTGGCAAATTGCTAACATTTCACAGGTATCATCTTGTGGAAATTCATTCCATCAAAACTAGTAGTAGATGTGTAAATGTCCTCTTCACCACTGTATATCTGTACAGTGATACTGGGGTTGGTATTTATAGCTGTGTCTGGATCTTGTGGACACAGCCACCATCATTGCGGTTATTGTTGAGTGTATCCCTCCGCTTGGTTGGCTGTAATACTGTACAGTTCATGTTAACAAGTTAAGTAGTTGTCAGTCACATTATCTGCAGATCTACACCACCCCACACCTTCCAAAGGGTAGGGCTGTGCCCCCCACACCAGCACACCTATGTTTACCAAGTTGAGGATTGCACTATATTGGGGAAGGGGACATATACCCTGCCAGTACCATCGTTAATGACATTAAACTAGCAGACTGATTATTTCCCAATGTGATGTTGTGCTTATTCTGTCTTGGTGGAATTGCATAGGCAAAAATGGGTTCCTTGCAAAAGTACATATGTACATGTGTACAGTATTCTCTGTGCATTGCATCAACACCAAAGCCTCTGTGTGTGTTATACACAAACATGTAAATGTGTACCACCCAGTACACTTACCATTGTTCTCTGTAGAAGGGCTGCTGACATCAGCCACCATGCACTCACCTGTATACACCCTTCAGACCATCAGGCATGTGGCACATGCATTAACTGTTATACAGACCTGTGACTTGTGTTCAGCTGTACCCAGGATATGGCACAGCCAAGGTGTCACCACAGTGCAATACCCCTTGTAGGAAGCAACAGCAGACCTACATCCTGTTGACACAGACATCTACAACACAAATGGAATACATTATGGAGACCACAATCACTCAGTGTTAATAACAGCTATAATGCATCATGGCTGGACAACTGCACATCCTGACATATAAGCATTAAACTTTAATGCTGAAAACATGTTACACAGCATTATGTTGGTACGCCCCAGTACTGTCACCCTGTGCATCAGAACCATATTAGCCTGTCCCTGCATCGATGTTATGGATGACAAGGATGTGGCACAGGTATTATCATATGCACAGGGTGTGTTGTGGGTTTGCCAGAGACCTGGGCTGAGCCATTCATTTGACATTGTGTGTGTGTGTTAGGGGGTTTCATTATTAATTTGGCTGTGCAGATGTGGTGTGTGTGTAGGTATGGGGCTGCCCTAGCTGTGTTGGTGATGTGTGTGTGTATGCAAGCACACAGTTTGGCCATGGCTGCCCTAAACAGGGGTTTGTTGGACAGCTGCAGACCATACCTGGCAGGGTGTACAGTTCACCGTCTCTGGCCATGGACATGAGAACTGTGCCTGCCAGGGGTTCCACGGACACCACCAGGTACAAGCCATGATATGGTACTCTCCCCTGATGATGACATATGCCTGCTGGATACAGGTTCCTCTTGGGACCAGCTAGGCTGCTATGTTGTGGTGTGGACAGTGTCCACCTGCAGTGCTGTGGCTAGTACTGCCACTACGGGAGCAGCTCTGACTTCTTGCATGTCCACGTCGACCTCCATCTGTTGGTGTTGCTGGCCTACATCCACATGGCCATCGCACTACTCCCACCATATGTTCCATATGTTCAAGCACAGACATTCCACAGTCGAGGATTCCCATCATCTCACCCAACATTCTATCCAGGACCTCTGCAAAATAATGGTGAGCGCCTGCAAGATCACGGATGTCATCAATAACAGCAGAATGAGAAGCCCTCTGCCATTCCATACATGCCTGTGCCTCCATGATGGCCTGAAACATGTGTTGGTGACACCAGATGTGGTGCTTCTGCCAGGGGCATGATGACCAGCAGCCCTCCTATGAGCACCCCTGTATATCTGCCTGTGTGGTACCTCGCCGGGCATCTGGCTATGGCTGCTGTTTCCAAACACATGTGCCATAGACACCACACTATCCTGTCCCATGCAACCACCTAATAACTGTCCCTCATCTATAGCCACTGGTGATAGGGTATGAATAGGCATTGTGACTGTGTGCAGGGATGGAGTGGATAACAGTGGGATGTCAAACAATAGCACAACTTCATCCCCTGACAATCCTGCATGTGCCTCAACACACATCATCATTGTCAGTGCCTGTATGTATAGTAACATCAGTTTGCCTGCAGGAGGAATCCTGACCCACCTCGCCACCTGTAAGGGGAAAACAAGAAACACACTTTAAGACCGGTATGTCATTGCTTAACTGAACACACACACACACACACACACACACACACACACACACACACACACTTACAGGTTAGGTTGCACAAAGATATTACACAAAGACCTCTCATTACTCATCTGTAAACATGCATGGCATATGGCACTCAACAGCATGCACTGCAGCTATAGTCAATCCCTGTTGCCAACATACACATCTCTGTGATGCATGGGTTGTGTTAGTAGGTGATGCCGCATCCCCTGGAACACACTGCGCCCATGTACACAATATTGCTGTGCGCCTGTTCAGCACCCTGGCATGTACTGTGCACCATACCTCACAGGTGTACATGCCATTGCTGAATGTGTATATGTGTGTCATTTATGTTTGCTCTGCTGCTCACAACCCCTATGTGTTTGTCCAACACATACCTGGGATGATATGTGGACAGATGTCAATAGTGAATGCCTGATGTCTGATTTGCACATCTCATCATCAGCGGTGCATGTATGACCAATAAAATACAATTACACTGACAACCTTCAAACCTTACTGTGGCTATAAGGAGTGTACACAGCCTTATTGACATGGCACCCTCTTCCCTGATACGCCATGGTGCCACAGTACTGCATATGTTAACATTACACAAACTTGATATGTGACATATGACCTGTGCAATCAAATGCAGTATCAAACACGTGTTAGTTGTGCAGATGCTGATTGAGATGCATACAGTCTGCGGGTGCATAAGTGTGTACACCCTTAACATGATGGTTTGTTGCACCAACTGTTAAGTGTACTACAGCAGTAACTATTACTGGAAGGGGTATACTAGCATGGCCCATCTGCACTTCCCAGTATTTGGTCACTCTGCCCTACAAATGTCCCCCAACTCTGCAAGATTTTAAGGTCAATTCATGTACACAGCCCTTGGAGGTGACACAGTGCCTTCACTATTGCTGTGGAGTTAGGGTTATGTTTGCCACAATTCAAGACCTTGACTGTGTGCAGATACAGCCATTCTTAGTAAGCTTTGTATGTCTGCTTCAGTTCACTGTTGTGTTTCAGGATGACACCCCTCCCCATTCTCAGCCTTTTTGCAGATGCTTGACAACTATGGGCTACGCATGAGTGTCATTTTGTAGTGTCCCAAATTCAGAACACCATGTGTACTGACCTAGTCCCTGCTAATGAATGGCAAACATACAGGTGTACACTGGCACCAGCAAGGTACAGATTGGGATGGTGGGCCTGAGGTGGAGTGAGGTGTTGCTTGTGCAGCACATGTATCTTAATTGATAATGTCTGTAGGTTTCGAACTTGGTCTTGGTACACCATTACACATTGCAACATATGCCTTTGGGGGAATTTTCATGTTATGCATATGCTACCTGTAGAGAGCCCTGTCTGATGTTTCCTGTTGAACAACTGTCCCATCTGATTACCCTTGGCCAGGCTTGTTGGCTGTTGGTGAAGCACCCACCAAGAGGAGAAAACGCTGAGAGAAGAAAGGAGCCACTTTTGAGATTTTACGTATATTTCCTCTGTTTATTTGCAAAGTTTTTCTGCATAGCTGCCTATTTTGAGCATTTTCTGGCTTGTTAAACTTGATTTCTGCATTAGTAACTGTATTTAGAGCACAACCTAGAGCTGTTTACTGAATTTCCTGTTTGCACTTATTTTTAAAATCGTTTTTTTTTTCTCAAAACTTGCATTTTATCTGTCTTTGGCCTAGCACTCTTGAGTGGGGTCATTTACTGCACTGTTATAACTTGTTGATACTTGTGAACCTCTGCTATCTCTGACAAAAACAAGAAAACAACAAAATCTTGCTTTTTTTCCCACTTTTCTGAGATTTAAAAAGGTTCAGTTACAGGCTTGCTGTTCTTGAACTGTTTGTAAGTTTCTGTGAGGCCATTTTTTGCTTGGGCTAAAGGGAAGTCTCTCTCTATTGATCAGTGGCAGTGAAAAACATTGAGCAGCCTGCCTGTCTCTGTGGGAGTGGTTACTGACTTGAAACTGTAGTTGTATTGGCCATTTTGGGTTAATTCCAAAACTACTTCATCTTCCTCTCTTAAAACATGGTTGCCTCATGGTTTTGGTGTCTTTTCAGGCTTGTTGGCTGTTGGTGAAGCACCCACCAAGAGGAGAAAATGCTGAGAGAAGAAAGGAGCCACTTTTGAGATTTTAAGTATTTTTCCTCTGTTTATTTGCTAAGTTTTTCTGCATAGCCGCCTATTTTGAGCATTTTCTGGCTTGTTAAACTTGATTTCTGCATTAGTAACTGCATTTAGAGCACAACCTAGAGCTGTTTACTGAATTTCCTGTTTGCACTTATTTTTAAAATTGTTTTTTTCTCAAAACTTGCATTTTATCTGTCTTTGGCCTAGCACTCTTGTGTGGGGTCATTTACTGCACTGTTATAACTTGTTGATACTTGTGAACCTCTGCTATCTCTGAAAAAAATAAAAAAAATAAAAAAATATTGCTTTTTTCCCACTTTTCTGAGATTTAAAAAAGTTCAGTTACAGGCTTGCTGTTCTTGAACTGTTTGTAAGTTTCTGTGAGGCCATTTTTTGCTTGGGCTAAAGGGAAGTCTCTCTGTTGATCAGTGGCAGTGAAAAACATTGAGCAGCCTGCCTGCCCCTGTGGGAGTGGTTACTGACTTGAAACTGTAGTTTTATTGGCCATTTTGGGTCAATTCCAAAACTCCTTCATCTTCCTCTCTTAAAACCCTCTTTTGCGTGGTTTTGCATGTTTTTGTGCATAGCGCAACAGCGGGCAGCACTGCCTAATTGGGTTTAAACTATTTCTGGCTCCACAATGTCTGCTCTTCACTTTTTCCCTTAGAACTGCTCTATCTCTCAATTTAAACACCATATTTTCATTCTAAGGCGCTTCACTGGTCCAATTAAGTAATCCTACAAGTTAGCACTATTAAACCATAAGCACTACTTACTCTTATACTCTCTACGATTACCCTGTCCTCTATTGGTCTGTCTTAAATTCAGTTTCCTTATATTACTCTAGCATGTCCAAAGGTCAGTCAATGGTTTCCTCTCCAGTCCAGCTGGTGAATCTAGGAATTTTGAGGCAATGTTACAACTGTCTCATGTACACGGACAACCCTCTCCTCCTCCAAACAGGTTCAAATATATGTGAGAGATGAAACTATTTAGCCAAACTGGAGGCTGAGCTCTCTCATCTCAAAACTGGTGTAACCAGTCAGGAGGAGAAGGTAACCTCACACAACACAATTCCAGTATCACATAGTCCCACCACATCAGCGAACCAAACACATAAATACACAAAAACATACTCGGAGGCTCTAAATAAAAATCTACCTAAGAAACAGAGACCTCCAAAGCAGACATCCAAGCAAACGCTACCTCAAAACAAAACACGCACAACACATAGCCCACAAAGTCAGTGTGCCAAGCAGCCACAGCCCTTAAGGCTGAATAACACACCTGATACTCTTGTAATAGGTGACTCTATTGTCAGGCACACTGACGTCCCACTCACCAGGCTGAATAAAGAGAAGGTCACGGTGAGCTGCCTGTCAGGTGCTAGGATCTGCCACATAACGCAAGCACTCAGGTCACTCCAAAGCAAATACAAATATGACTCAGTCATTGTACATGCTGGTGTGAATGACCTGAGACGTACCTCCCTGGACTACATGAAAAGAGACATAGAGGAGCTCTCTGATCATGTAGCCCAGGCTGGTATGACCCTGACCTTGAGCAGCATCTTACCCTCACCTAGAATGATGCCACAGTACAAAGACAAAATGATCGATTTTAAGAATTGGCTAAAATTTTGGTGTCATTCAAAGGGGATCCAGTGTCTGTCAGCCTGGGATGACATGCTCGACAAGCCACGTTGCTTCACTAGGGACGGCTTGCACCTGTCACCACTGGGCTTTTGGATATTGGCAAAGGCTCTTGCCACCCCCATAGTGCCTTTTTTAGGCAAGGCTCAAAAGTCAAACCCACCCCCATAGACAGCACAAGGAACAAGAAACTAAGGGTAATGCTGCTAAACGCCAGAAGTCTTAACCTCAAGATGCACACACTCGAAGCTCTCCTCAGTATGGAGAACACAGATATCTGTGCAGTGACAGAAACCTGGTTCAAGGCTCAAGAGAGCACCCCAGCACTACCAGACTATACCTCATATAATGCTTTTCGGCCCCAAAACCCGGACCGAACCATAAAAGGAGGGAGAGTTTCCATATTTATCAAGGATATCCACACCTCCAGGTTAGTGGCATTGCACAAAGTATCAGAGACCATCCATGTGCAACTAACAGTGGGCAAGACTGCTTTTCAGTTTATAGCATCCTACAGACCACCCTCTCAAAGTCAGGAATCCCACTCGGCTTTCCTGAAAACATTGGAGAACATGAAGATCTCTCCGAACACCATTATATTGGGCGACTTCAACTACCCAAACATTGACTGGGAGCACTACTCAAGCACCAGCACCTTAGTCCAATGGGTCCTGGAAATTATAAACTCAAATGCTATGGAACAACTAGTCACCACTCCCACAAGAGGGGACAACATACTAGACCTGATCATTACCAACATGGGGACTCTATGCTCCACACCAGAAGTATATCCCTCATTGGTAAGATCAGACCATAAACTAATTTCACTGGATGTCCACATCCCGACCCCACCCCCAGCCCAGAAAACCACAGTGAAAAACTTCTCAAAAGCAAACTTCTCACTTCTCAAAACCGAAGTGGAATCCTTCAAGGCCCCAGGGCCAGTGGAAACTATGGCCCAAATTGCAGAAGCCTATATAAACGCATTCTATGGACATCTCCAGGAATGCATGGATCATGCTATCCCAAACAAAACCAAGACCCAATCATCCAAAGGCAGGTGTCCAGTCTGGTGGACCCCTGCCATAAATAAACTGTACAACAGAAGGAGGAAGCTACTACATGATAGAGCAAAATCCCTAATAGGGAAGGCATCTCTGATCAGTACTAGCAAAAAATTACGATCCCTCATAAAATCCTCCAAGGCCAGCTTCGAGAGAAAAATTGCACAGGACACCAAAGACAATCATAAGGCTTTTTTCAGTTATGTTAGAAACCTGGGGTGCAACTCCCAGACTTGTTCTGAGTTGATTCTAAATGACAAAAAATACACTGAACCCACAGACATCGCCAATATCCTGGCAGACAGGTTCGGTGCAAACTATTCCACCCCCCCCCCCAAAAGAGCAAGTATCTAACCCAGCAGAGGGCTGCCTCCCAAACATCTCTGATGCTCAGGTGAAGGCTGCCCTCTCCAAAGCAAAAAACACTGCTTCCATGGGACCAGATGGTGTCCAAGGTTGCGTCCTACATGAACTCTAAGAGGAACTAATCCCTCAAATAAAACAGCTATACAATCTCAGCCTCACTACAGGATATGTGCCCACAGAATGGCGTACAGCAACAGTGGTCCCACTCCACATAGGTGGAGCCTCTATGGACCCTGGAAACTATTGCCCCATAAGCCTGAGTAGCTTAGTCTGCAAGGCTATGGAGAGGATCATCATGGAGCTCATAAACAAAGACACTGGGGACCTACAGACACTAGATCCTACCCAGTTCGGCTTTGTCAAGGGCAGATCCTGCCTTTTGAACCTGGTTGACTTCTTCGAAACAGTCACCAAAGCCATAGATGAAGGGAAGGTAGTCCACACAGCCTATCTGGACCTTGCAAAGGCATTTGACACAATACCCCACTCGGGCATCATAGATAAGCTATCCAGCTTAAATATAAACCCCTATGTCACAAGATGGGTCGCAAACTGGCTCAAAGACAGAACCCACAGAGTGAGAGTTGCTGGAGCCATGTCAGACTCGAAACCGGTCGCAAGTGGTGTCCCACAGGGTTCTGTCCTGGGACCACTCTTGTTCGGTATATACTTTTCCGAGGTACAGGAAAACGTGGGAGGACTATGGGTCACCAAGTTCGCAGACGACTGCAAACTGGGCGCCATAATCAACTCTCCAGCTGACACAAACATCCTTCAAAAAGGTCTCACAGAGACAGATAACTGGTGCCAGTGCCCTGGTTTAAAGCTAAATGCCAAAAAATTTATAGTCATACCCTTTGGTAAAAACAATGTGCCCACAAATTACCACATAGGCGGAAACCCATTAAGTACAGAGAAAGTTATTAGGGACCTGGGGACCCAAGTTGATAGCAATCTCTCCTTTGAAAACCACATTGCCAAAGTGGTTAGAAAGACCTTCTACATAGCCCACCTCATCACGAAGGGTTTCACATCTAGATCAAGAGAGGTAATCGTGCCCGTTTATTCATCCCTCATCAGGCCCATCATAGAATACAATGCCCCTTTTGGGATGTACCTTCCCCGACACCTGCAGCAATTAG
Source organism: Protopterus annectens (assembly GCF_019279795.1). Taxonomy (NCBI): domain Eukaryota; kingdom Metazoa; phylum Chordata; order Ceratodontiformes; family Protopteridae; genus Protopterus; species Protopterus annectens. Next base: position 1,704,615,940 of record NC_056735.1, read on the forward strand.
AAAGACCCCAAAAGTATCTCACCAAGAGGATCAAGGGTCTCAAACAGATGCCATATGCTGCTCGGTTAAAAAAACTCCAGCTCTACTCAGTTGCATACCACCTACTTTGAGGCGATCTATGCCTGACATACAAAGCTATGTCAAATCCAGAATTAATGGACATGCTCCACCTCAGTAAATCTAAATCCCTTAGAGCCACACACTCGAAGGACTTGAACCTTAGCACAGAAATAAATAGAACTTGCTGGAGGGACAGGTTCATAACCCAGAGGCTCCCTTCGCTCTGGAATAGAATTCCAGTTCATGTGAGGCAGAGCACCTCACTGAATCTCTTCAAGAAGAATCTTGATAGGTGGATGGGGGATCGTAGGTTTGTCCCAGGGATTACTCTCGTGTCACTATTAGACAGAGGCACAGTAAACTAAACCTTAAAAAGGGCACAGTATACTCAAATCAAGGGGTGGCGTAAGCCATACAGAATCAGGCTAGGCTTATAATTGCCTCAGGGCAGACAGCCTAGTATGAACCTTATGCAGAGTCTAGGCAATTGTTGCACAGGTACTGCACAACCAGTATTTGCTAGACATTCCTGCAACTCCCTCAGTGGTGCAGCATGTTACTAGGCAGCCTCCATGACCAGTTTGCAAAATATGTCGTCATCTGTCTTGGATGGCCATCTGTTTATTTTCTACATTACTGTTGTCCCATACATCCTCATCACATACATGACTGCCTGCACTGTTTGCCATGGTATATGCAATGGTGAGGTAAGGCTACATGTCCCACTCCTGCATGCTACCTGTTGGGTATGGGATCCATTCCAATGCTTGTAAGATGAGTGCAAGCCATGGCTGCCTCTGTTGCAGGTGAGTGGGCAAATATGATGGACATACATATTGGACAGCAGACCATTTCTTGGTGTAACATTGAGGACCTGTACTTGCTGAAAGGTGCATACTCATGAAGAGTAAATGTTGTCAGTACGTCAAAAACTGCTTCCACAATATGTTATTTGGAGTGTGTGCATACATATGCTTCCAGTGTTTGTTAAGGTATGTATTCCCCATATTTGCTGTCCTAACATAGGATTCCATATTACACATTCATTGCTCATGTTAGGACCACATTACAGGTTGTAAGGGTTGTGGAATGTGGTATTGTCATATGCCGTTGTGTAGATCTGTAACAGTTGCCATTGTAATAGTGGTATATACATGGTTGTAGCACTGTATAAGGGTGATGTTTCAGAAATGCTCCTACTGTAGGCCATTTGTCCCACTATTATGTTCATCTCTGTGCACACATCTTGCAATGACAGTTAGTTATATTGCAGGACCCTTACATACCCTTCAGATATGCCACCATGGTGACCATTGTGATGCAGTGCAGTGCAGTTAACAGCAACAATAAGTGAACATGTACAGAATGCGTTATGGGTAGGTGTGTGAAATGTGTGCATGGCAAGTACCATGGCCATAACATGGCCGGTGTATTGGCAAACCTGAACAAACAATACCATACTCACCAGCTACAGGCTGCTGCCCCAGAGGTATACCAGAGGGACCTACATAGTTGTGTGAGAGAAGTGATGTCAGAAGCCACAGCATTTCAGTACATCAACAGTACAAACCCACAATACTACAGATTATGCACATCTGTTTATTACTACAATGAAGCAACAGACTATATATATTTTAGCTCACATATGCATGATTAAACTCTACAGATGCAGATGGATAAGCAACAGTGGACTAATGATGTGCTCTGGGGCCTTACCTGCATGTTCCTCGTCCATTGTGTGGGTAGCACCTACCTCCACAATTCTATCCGATGGGTCTGGTCTTTGCTGATGGGCAGGTGCCCAGAGGCTGGTGAGAAGCTCCTCAGCATGTGTTGGGGGGACTGGATGGCATGCCCCCTCCATAGCTAGCTGGTCCCACCTAACTGCAGCAGCACACAGATGGGCATGGCGGATTAGGTCAGTGCAATGATAGCGGACCTGCTCATAACTGCAGTTATGCAGGCCGACGTTGTTTACCCTGTGGACAAGCTCATTCTACAGGGCGGTCCTCTCCTGCAGATCATGGGCTGTACGGCCAAACAGGGTGTGGTAGTGCTACACTAGGCGGTTTAGTATAAACTCATTTTCCTTGGGGGAATAGACTGGCAAATACTCTCTAGACATGGTGCCTGAAAGAAGAGGAAAAAGTCTGAGGACCTTATACTGCAAGGATATAATAGTTGTTAATTGACATCCCTGTTTCCCCCTACCATATCTACAACAATAATCTGAACACACAACTCAATGGGTATGTTTACAGCAAACCTACTGTTGGAACATATAACGTATTGTACAACAAATTGTGCAATGTGTTTCAAGTCATGTTCCATGTTGAAACACTATCATTGGTGGCCTGTTGCTATGAATGTCACCTGCATGCTATTGTAAGGGCCACTATGGTTCCATATATGCTTGGTTCCTGTTTGCTATGTGACTGCTCCAAATCTGTTGTTTTGTGTTATTGGGGATATCTATGCATGCTGTTAGACGTAATCCTGGAATGTGTGGACTATTACTACCCACATATGTTCTATAACTGTGACACAATAGTATGTTTGGGAAGCCAATTCCCAGCAGAACCACCTCTCCCTCCTCATCTGGCCATGTTACCAGGCTGCAGCACATCTGGGAACCACCCTGGGACCTCATCATCTGCTGGTCCTTCACTACCTTCAGGTGGAACCACCTCAAAGGATGGTGTTCGTTCCCCCCTGGGAGCACACACAGACAGGAAGGATCCTGTCACCTGAAGTCAGGTTCAGGGTCTGGTGCATAGGGAGCTCTACAGAGACTTGGGGGTGTGCTACACCTCCTTGAGGCCATCAATGCACAATTACAGGGTCCACATGCTCCTCCTGTTCAGCCCCCAGCCCAGGCACCTTCAGGGCTGTGATGGTGCAGTTGTGACAGCCCATGGGCGGGGACCTTTGTCTCATTTTTTCCATTTGGGGGCTCATGGGTTTCCACTTTCCAAGCATCACTCCCCATCCAAGGTATTTACCCACCATGTGTCATATACCGCCCCTGTATGCTGTCTTGTCTGTCATCCAACCCTACCTCCCCAAATATACCTACTATCCTTCCCCAATATACCAATCTCACCTTCACAAACAAAGGCAATGTGTTCCCAACATGGATTTCACACCAGACATAACTGTCCATTTCGCACCCACTTACTATTTATATATATATATATATATATATATATATATATATATATATATATGTATAGATATGTGTGATGTTTTCTAACACATATCGTGCAGCACTGTCATTCAACAGTAGGGGAAATGTGTATGTGTATATGTATATATGTATATATATATATATATATATATATATATATACATATATATATATATATATATATATATATATATATATATATATATATATATATATACATACACACATGCATACACACACACACACACACACACACACACACACACACACATATATATATATATATATATATATATAGAGAGAGAGAGAGAGAGAGAGATAGATATATATGTGTGTGTGTGCGTTCATGTGTGTGTATATATGTAGACATACACGTATATATACATTTTGATTTATATATATATATATATATAGAGAGAGAGAGAGAGAGAGAGAGAGAGAGAGCATTTAAACATCAGGTCCACACTCTCTAACTCTCCTTCCCCCACAGCTGCACTGTTCTGCCTTGCTACAAAACAGACTGGTGTCACATGTGGACACAGCCTAACATTAGGAGGGGGTATATATAGGGACAGATTGTAGGTAAGGCTATTAAAAACCTATGACATTTCTACATGATACATTTCACATTAACATGACTGTCCTGCAGGTGGTGGCGTCTGAAACTCATGTGTCTATCATAACTTCATTACTTCCACCACCAGCTATTTGCCACACTAATATACATGTCTTGAGGTACAGAACACACACTTATGATCGCTTACCATCTTGTCATTCAGTACTGATCTGCACAGTTGAAAGGTATGGCCCACTGCCCACAAGGCCAGATGCTATTTCCATAGCAGTTGTTCAGCAGGACATCATTACAACAACAAGTCTTGATGGCACATATACATCTTTCCACATCATCTATCCCATTATTACAGACCAAGTACTACATTCAATTACATGCATATATGTCTCACATACCTGTTGTAGTATTGTCCTCTCTTCTAGGTACACTTTTATGCGTCCCTTGTTTTATATACGTTTGCTTTGTTTTGGTTTGCAGTTTTAGTTATTCTCTCTCTCTCTCTCTCTCTCTCTCTCTCTCTCTCTCTCTTCACTACAGGGATTGAGCTGCTTTGAATAGGTTGCAGCATGGATTTTGTAGGTGATGCTCATGATGAGATGATGGCCTCTGCATCAATCAGTGTTCACCACTTGCTAATTGCATGCAGCCCGCTGTGTAGTACTTCCAATTACCACTGTCATGGCAACCCACTACTATAAATTACTACATTATGTGGGCATTGTCCCTTTACCTTTCCTGTATGGAAGACATCCTTCCTGTGTCTGGTCAGCAGTGTTACAGACAGCAGGTAGCAGACCCTCTTACAACAGGATTTGCAGAAACAGGCCAATTACATATTTGTATAAGGTTCCAGACCTATGAACAGTGTGGGTATTGTTGTTATATGCATTGTATACCACTAGTTTTACAGGGTTTGTGTGTACATGCTAGTTTTGCATGGAATGCAGTCTGTTTGCATTGCTCTCAACTGTGGGCCTATCCACATGATGACCAAAGGATTGGATGTTATGTTTTGTCTGTTCACCACACAGGTCTTGTCACTGATATATCAGTGGCATTCTCTTTTTTGAGGGCTATCAGTACATGGCTACATCCATTTGTGTTTCTGACTTCATGTTCCTGAGTAAAGGCATGCTGCAACCAATCCTGTAAAACCAGCAACTTTCACAGTGTATAACAGCAATATTGCAAATATGGCCCTGTGTTCCAGCCTCTGTCCTCCACCTATATACCAGTCTTTGTCCATATGTCATGCAATAAGAGGTTGTTAAGTAGTGGCCTATGATTATGTAGTGCTGGCATTCTTGCTATCATTCCAGTGATGTTGTGGACTCCCACACATATTGTAGGGTAGGGTCCATATATGAGGGCTATAGTTGGACAAAACGTGTGTGACCTTGTATATTCCAGAGGTCAGTGTATGTAACACTGATATATGCCCTTGTAAGTCATTCTATAAGGGAGGGGAATGCAGCATTGTTTAACCTAGGCTGTTACAACATGTGAGGGATATCAGTAGTAAGACACATGAAGGTATATGGCTGTACATTTTCATAAATTTCACTATGGGAACAGTAGAGGGCTAGTGCTTACTTTCTTACAGATTGTTCTGTTTGTCAGTGTGATAGTGATGTTTTACGTTAAGCATTGTTATGTAACAGATACATTTTCATTGTGACAACGTAATTCTTTTCCCCCTAGGGGTTGAGTACAGAGTGTAATTGGAGGCTGCTGAACTACATCTGTAATTAATTAGTGCTGATTGATTCTTATCTTCCAGGCCAGTGTTTTTTTACTGTTGTACTACTTGAAGGCCTTGGCCTGACAGCAACATATGTTATGCTTTCAGATTACTGTATCAAATGTTTTGTTTGAGAGTTACATTACTCAGTTAACAGCTATATGAAATGGCATATACAACTGAACTAGTACACAAATAAACATTTCTAAACATTTCTATGTATGCAGATTTGTGTGGTGTCATATCCTTTGACTTGTCTGTGGGTATATGATTCATGCAATAATTGTCTTTTGTATGAAAGAATCAAACACTGGCCATTTTAAAAGGTGGCGAATGTAGGTATACCGGCTGTTTGATATGCTGTTCACCCTCTAAATATATATCTTAGTATAAATATCTATAAGTAGTAATATATGTATATGTGTATGTATGTGTGTATATATGTGTGTGTGTGTGTGTGTGTGTGTGTGTGTGTGTGTATGCATCATTGGAATGTTTGCTGCTTCCACATTGTACATTCCCTATGGTACACAGACTGTTCTGCATGATATGTTATTGATATCATCCTGACATCGTACAGCTGAGTTGGATTACTGTTAACCTGCTGTGGCTATGTTGTTTAGGGTCCTGGGTATGAGACTTGCAAGTATTGGTCATTGTGTTGCAAGGCAGATCTGTTCAGCTGTGGAAGAGGGGATGATATCAATAATTACAAGAGGTACTTATTTTGTGCCCCTTCACCCCCATTAACAGTGCCTTTTGTCATATATTTGTTGTGCTTTATATGTATGTATATATATATATATATATATATATATATATATATATATATATATATATCTTTATATATTATATATATATATCTTTATATATTTTAAATGTGTGTGTATATATATATATATATATATATATATATATATATATACATACATCTACATATATAAATACATTTCCCCTACTGTTGAATGACTGTGCTGGATGATATGTTTGAGAAAACATGAGATTTATTTATGTCTGAAATGGCTTTGTGGTAAATACCTTTGTCTATAGTCTGCAGGGTCCTGGGTCTGAGACTTGCAATGTCTGCTTATTTTGTTGCTGGGCAGAACAGGGGTTGTTGGAGACAGAGTGATTAAGGCACTTTAAAGCAGTTGTAAGTGGGTTTGTGTGGCTATGCGCAGAGCTAAGCAACGCTTATATGAGCTTACCTTCGCTTACCCCTGCTTACGGCTTAAACCCGCTCTAATTTCAAATAAAGAAAAAAAGGTAGATAGGAAAGTGGTGAAATTGGGGCAAGCAGGGCGACAAACAAGAGGAGAAACAAGTAGGGATGGGTAGCTGCTTTCAATATGGGCAATTTTGAATTTGGATCATCATACCCTATGGGAAGGTGTGTGGGCATCATACAATACGGATGATTGGTAGGATTAGATTGTGTGCTGAGTGCATGTCTCTGGGCGAAATGCAGAGCTATATATGGGATGTGATTTTTTTTGTGGGACAGATGCCCTTTTTTTTTTAAAGGTGAGAGTAGGATGTTAAGGAAAGATTATTGGTAAGTGTGATGAGGGATGTTTGATAGGAGAGGTTGCATTTGCAGACAGACAAGACAGCAATCAAGGAGCCTGAATCATCATGGCTGACACTGGAGAGGGATGTTCACTTGGAATACAAATGGATATACTCAATATTTCCAGATGCAGACCTCTCTGCATCAAGCACAGTTTCCCTTAGGAGCTCACAGGGAACACAGTCAGCCCAGGGTCTGGATTTTGTATATCTGTCTCCCTCCAGGTAACCAATAAGTCTCCCTACTGGCACAGCTGTGTTCAGCACCAGCTCAGTGAAACCAGTGCTTTGTGTCCCTGCTTCAAGTAGCTGCTGTTTGAGATTTAGTTTTCACACACACTTGGAAAAAGCTGGCACAGATTACCTGCTCTACCAGCTTTGCCCAGACTATAAGGTAGATTCACTGCCATCAGTCAGTTACTCTAGGGCTCTTATTATTCCTACAGGAGCTACAACCTATTCTCTAGTACGGAGACATTGCATCTCTGGATCCCTTCAAAACTGTAGGATAACATATTTATGGCTTAACCCATAAAGTAATTTAATTCCAAGAATATTTTTTCCAAAGACAGGTGGATTAACCTCTTCCATTCCAGTATATGTTGTTACAATGTACACATTTAATTCAGTTACAATAATACATGTACATTTCTTTTCCTTCAGCAGGGCATGCTGCTGATACATTTTAACACAAGCAAACCTCACTAATACATTTTCAGCATAAGCATCCATACAAATCAGATTAATATACAAATGACATATAATTATTTACAAAATTCCATCTAGCTGTGCTGGCACAAGTCATACATCCACTGCCCTACTCCTGGCATGACTGGCAGTAGCTCCAATCGTCACAATCCCAAAGGCAAATGATTGCTGAAACCAAGGAATTTGGTAGTAGAGGATGTGTAGTGATTGCATGCTTTTCAACAAAAAGCAGATATCTGAAAAGGAGACTACTGGAAGTATGGAATGCATTTATCCAACAAGGCAGCTGTTTAATATTAAAGAAATAATAGATGAGTATTAGTATTTAACATTTCTGCTTGAAAATGAAGTATTCTAGCCTGCATTACAGACATGTTTTTTCTGATGAGAAGTATGTTATCTCAGACCAGAAGACATTTGGTGCATTTTCATATGTGAGATTCCCTTCTCAGGTATGGAAAGTACAGAACTGAAGCTGCTAGGTATGGATATACTGTTGTGATGGCTGAAGTTGCTGAACCTTTTGCTGAATTTAGCACTCTTTTGATAAGGTATTTATATCTGACAGCCAGTCCAGGAATACAGGAAAGGTGACATTAACTGTACAAGCTATAGTAATGTACTAATGACTATACTAACTGGACATGCTGGCTTTATCTGCAGTCAGGGTAATGAATGCTGGGGTGCTATAAGAAGACCATTAGAATACTGATGAAGTTTGTCATTTAGACTGGTCATATAATAAGTGGAATCTGAAGCTGTCTATCCATAAAATGCTGCTGTGAAAGCAAGCCATGGAAGATAACATAATGCTGTAGAGAAAATGGAATCTTGTGAAACACCTGTAGCATTTAACACAAAGGAACAATACATCCAAGCTAGAATATACTCTGCACAACAGCTTCAGGTGGCTAATAATATGTCATCTTCCCAATTGTGTGTGTGTGTGTGTGTGTGTGTGTGTGTGTGTGTGTGTGTGTGTGTGTGTCATACATCTCAAATGCCCACATTTTCTCAGAATGTCCAGATTATTGCCTCATATTATTTACCTGTTCCTCATAACATTTGTGGTTTTCTGACATATCAGTGAAGACTGAAGTCACTAAATGACACATACTTATTTTATTTATTTATTTATTTATTTCAGTTTGATGACCGGGGAGGTCCACTGGGCTCAGGAGCCCGTTTTCAGTGGAGGCCGGGGGAGAAAAGCTCCACATTACATAGTAAACATTAAAATACAACAGATAAAATTAAGATTCAAGGATACAGATACATTAAGATACAACAGATAAAATTAAGGTTTATGGATACAGGTAAATTGTAATACAGTGACATTATGAGGTACAGTGGTTACATAGCATGTGAGTCATATATTGACATAGTTGGTTCAAAGGTTACATAGAATCCGAGTCTTGTTATGGCAGAATGGTAGAACAAGCATAAATGTTAGGGAGGGGGAAAAAGGGAAAGCAAACTATTTACAATATTTACATTATATACACAAGACAACAGTAAAGAATAAGTAAAATCCAGGGGAGCAAAGTTGTTGGAAATAGGAGTAGTATGGAAATACAATTAGAGTAGAAGGCCAGTTTGTGAAAGTGCAATTACACTTCCAGTTAGAGAACAAGTAGGAATGGAGTTGGGTTTTGAAGTTGTCAGGGTTTTCTGTCATTCGTAATGAAGGAGGGAGAGAATTCCATTTTTTGGCTAAGGAAAAGGACAGGAGGTGCTGTCCAGCAAGTCGCTTTGGTGTGTGGACAGTGATAAGGTTTAGGTAAGCAGATCTAAGTGGCCTGTTAGGGGTGTATGGTTGTATGATGCTGGATAGTGCAGGACATTTAGAAGGGTTAAATAATAGCCTATGGGCAGTAGTAAGTTGGAGGTAGTCTAGAAGATTGGGAAGTTCTAGTCAGTTTAGTTAGTGGAGGGCAGAGCAATGGAGTGTTTGGCTTTGATGGCGAATTTTGAAATTTTATTATAACAACTTTACATTTTGGAAGAGATGGAGGCAGATAAGTTATCTAGTAGAGGGGCACCATACATTAGTGAGGGAAGAAGATAGATAGTGGCAAAGGTTTGTCTAGTAGAAGGAGAGAGATAGTGGATGTTTCTGTATAGCAGGCCAAGTTTTTGATGTGTTTTATTGATGTTTAGTTGAATATGGGTGTCAAATTTTAGGTATTCATCTATAGTAACCCCAAGTAGTTTGGCATAGGGAACAATTTCTATGATTGAATTGTTATGACTTCTAATTTGGAAGGAGTTTTTGTCAAGAGGGAAGGATTTTGAGGGCGGAGTAGTATTTTGGATTTGTTAGTGTTTAGAGATAGGTGGTTTTGGAGCATCCAGTTCTAACTGGTGAAGAAAGCAGTTTGAGTGCATGATTGAAGTTCTGGGAGGTTGGTGGCACAGCAAATTAAAGTGGAGTCGTTGGTGTATTGTACGATTTTGGTATTTGGGATGGCAGAGGAGTGGAAATCATTGATAAAGATGTTAAATAGCATAGGGCCAAGAATGGAACCTTGGGGAACTCCATTGGGGTTAGGAAGGAAGTTTGAGGTGACTTTCCTCCATTTTATAGCTTGAGATCTGTTGGATAGGTAACTTGAGAACCAGGATAGGGTATTGTATGAGAGGTTGAGGTTAGTAAGGTGGCTGAGGAGATGAGTATGGGAGACAGTATTGAAAGGTTTGGACTGATCTAGTAGAACTGTTGAAACTATTTTTTTCCAGTGTCGTGGGCATGGTTGACTATATCTAGGAATGAGAGAAGAGCAGTTATAGTGCTATGGCCAGGACGGAAACCATGTTGGGTTTGAGTGATGAGGTGGTTTTTGGTAAGGAAGAGCATTAGCTGGATGTGAATGCATTTTTCCAATATGTTTGATATTGGTGTGAGGATGGCTATGGGGCGAAAGTTTGAGGTGTTATTATTTATGCCACCTTTGTGGAGAGGATGTATAAAGGCAGCATGCCAAAGCTTGGGGACATAAGTTTCCTGTATGGATCTGTTGATTAGGATGCTAATGGGGAGGGCGATTCCATCTGCAGCAATTTGTAAAAATTTAGATGAAATGTTATCTGGGGCATTAGAGCATGATTTTAGTTTGCTGATAAGTTTTTTTATATATGAGGTAGAGCCTGGTTTAAGTTCAAAGTTAGGGGGAGGGTTGGGTTTAGAGGCTGGGGTAGAGTGACTGAACTGTGTGGATGGGTTAATTGGGAAGGTCTTATTTAGTTCAGCTATAGAGTTAGTAAAGAAGTAGTTGAAAAGAGTGGCAATTTCTGGATCAGACCTGGTAGTGTCAGGGCAAGGGTTATTTTTGGTGCCTGAGTTGAGAAGTGAGTTAATGGACTTCCAGAATTGTTTGGGGTTTTGGAGTGATTGTCTTGGAGTGTCATATAGTAGGATTGTTTGTCTTTGATTATATGTCTTTTAGTAAGGTTATGGAGTTGCTTATATTGAACAAGGGTTTCTGGTTGTTTATTATGCTGAGAAAGTTTCCAGAATTTATCTCTCTGTTGCATAAGTTTTTTGGTTTCCCTAGTTAACCATGGAGCGGAGTTGGGTTTGACTCTTATAGTTCATGGTGGAGCTTGGGAATTAAGTACATTTAGGAAAGTAGAGTTAAAGAATTAGACAGCACTGTCAATAGGAAGATTTTTTAGACTGTTCCAGCTAGTTTGTTTGAGGGTGTTAGAGAAAGTTATCGGGTTGACGTTTGTTAGGTTATGTGTATGTATGTATTGGTGCTGGAGAGGGGGAGACTGGGTTGCTCGGTGGATGAAGGCAGGCAGGTAGTCACTAAATGAGTCGGGAAGGATGCCTGAGTCTAAGATGTTGTTAGGGTGGATAGCTAGGATCCAGTCCAGCGTAGATCCTGAAGGATTGATTTTGTTAGGTCTAGTGATAGAGTTAGTAAATTGAGTAAAGTTGAATAGATTGACAGATATGGCTGGGCTTAGGTTGTTAATTTTGTTACAATCTATGTTAACATCTCCTAAAATGTAGGTCTCTAGGTTAATGTTAGCTGAGGCCCATTGGAGGATTTCTTCTAGGGTGGTGGTGTTATTACCTGGGGGAATGTAAAGGGATATGATGCAGATACTTTAGTGAATATTAATTTGTAGTAAACCTATTACTAGTTCAGCATTGTTGAACTGGGGAATGGGATTTGGGTATGGAATAATGGAGAGTAGATTAGAGAATATCAAGGCTACTCCTCCACCTTTTCTATTTAAGCAATCATATCCAAGGGCTTGAAAGCTGGGGGGTAGGATTTCTGAGTCAGAGATGGTAGGTGTTAGCAAAGTCTCAGAGATGGCTATAATGTCAGGTATGTTCTAGTGAAGCCAGGCATGGAATATTGTTGCTTTATTTGTTAGACTCTGGGCATTGAGAGTAACTATTTTTAGGCTTTTGAGGTTAGTGGTATTGGTAGTTCTTTGGGGGGATGAGGTTGTTAGTAGTACTAGGTCCAGGGTTTTGGTGTATATCACTTGCTAGAAATAGGTTGGTGAAGAAGGGAGGTAGTGGGAAATTTTGCCTTTTGACTGTTGGGGACAATAGATCAGAGGTTTAGGGAAGTTATGTTTTGTTGTGGTCGGTAAGATCTTTGGTTTAAAGTAGTGGAGAAGGTTGGGCTGTACTAGTGAGGATGATATGGTATGGAAGTGAGTTGTGGTGGGGGTGAAAAGGGGGCTGGGAGTGGTGAGGTGGGACAGAAAAGAGGCGGGAAGAGGAGTAGAGGTACAGGAGGTAGTATGGTGTAATGGAATTAGAATTAAGAGGGTGATGAAGGGGGTTTGTAGGAATGAAGAATGCATTATGTAATGGATTAAGTATGTAAGACAGAGAAATATGGGAGGAATAGTATAGGTAGAGTAAAAAAGAGAGAATGATAAAGGGGGTGTAGGGAGTAGTATAGTGTGTATAGGGAGTGGCCTTTAATTGATGGGCGGAGAAGAGGAGGGGTAGAGTGAGGAGGCAAGTAATTGGAGTGGTGGAGAATGGGAGGAGTCTACTGGATGGAATAAAAGTGAGAGTAGTAGGGGTGGGTGGAATTAGGGGGTAGGATAGGGGAGCAGAGTGAGCCTGAAGGGTGAACAGAGCGGGTAGAGACAAGTGAGTGAAACAGCTCAGGATGAACAATCAGTGGATTGCTGATTGCTCAGGTAAGTTCAAGTACAGATGAGTACAGAATGACAAAGTAGAGTGGTAATGTTCAGAGGAGGAAAGTGGTGTTTACAGAAGAGCAAGAGGTATGTGAAAGAATGATAGGAGCAAGGTATAGGAAGCATAATATAAGTAAATTATAGGATAGCAGGAGCAAGGTATAGGCAGCAGAAAGTAGTAGAAGTAAATTATATGCTAGCAGGATAGACTAATGGATGGGACTGAATAAGGGTGCCACCTAGTGGACAGGGAATGTTATTACAGCAGAAGTAATGTCTGTGAAAGGCTGGACAAGGACTAGATAATAATTATGAATCAGCTGAAGGAGGCAACAGTAGAGGGACTAAGGGTCTGTAATCTAACTACTGGATACAGAGGAGGGCATGGCTCCTGGCAGTCTTGGCTGGAAGCTTACAATTACAAGCAACAAGAAATATACAATACTAAATGTCAGCTTTTCTGTCAGTATTAGAAGAATGCATACTTTCTTTTTTCCTTTCTTGGGAGAGCACAGGGATAAGAAAGCAGGTGGTATGGAAAGGGTCCTTAGATTCCCGGTAGTCAAATTCTTAACTTCAAGTGGAAGGAAGGCAAGCTGGAGAGAAAGGTTGAAGATGCTGGGGCCAGGAGCGCACAGCAGCCAGGGATATCCTAGGTATTAAAGATGTTTGAGTTTCAGACTTCTTCAGAAAATGCATGATAACACAGATCTTGTTATTTCTAAGTTTATAAGAGTAAAAATTTAAAATATGTCTCAAGTTTTGGATATTTGTCTCCCTTTATTTTAGGCTTTGTCCAGATTCTTGAACTAAGAGGTTAAGAGGTATGGTGTGTATGTATGTGTGTGTGTGTACATATGTGTGTGTTGATGTGTGTTCATTAGTGCATGTGTGTGCGTATCAGTGCATGGTTGTGCATTTCTGTATGTGCACTTGTGTGTGTGTGTGTGTGTGTGTGTGTGTGTGTGTGTGTGTGTGTGTGTGTGTGTGTGTGTGTGTGTGTGTGTGTATACATATATAAGTAGAAGGTGTAGTGGATAGGTGAACAACTTCATGAGGGTGAGTATATAGGCATATGTAGCTCATAGTAAAGTCTCTTTAACATGTTTCATTTCACTTAGCTTTCTTGATATGATTCAGTAATGATTTCTGCTGAAGGAGACATGGCAAATCAACATGCCATGATTCGAGACACATTAATATTTGCTACTAAAACTACAGTAAGTATTAAACTAAACCTGTAAAGCAATAGTAAAATTAACACATTGGAAATACAAGTGACATAAGGAATAAAGTGAAACATAGATTGCAATGAAGTTTGCAAAAATTCCTAAACAAAAATCTTTACTTGCTAAATGCTTTACAGTCATTTGTGTAATTATTGCATTAAGAAAACTTGAGTGAGCATAGTGCAGTATTTATTTACCATCTTCATTTTGTCAAATTACATTCTGTAAGATCTTGTGAAGCTTGTACATAATAATGGATGTACTTAATTATTTGAACATGTTTTGGTATAGTGCCTCAGCCGTTTAATAAAATTACTCAGTGCTTAACCATAGTTTATTTTTCCTCATTATTTTCAGGTTGCAGGAATATCTCAGAAATCAACAAGAGCCTAATTCACTTATCCAAGCTGTAGAAATAACGGAACCCAGATGGTTGCTGATATTTATATTTAGGACTACAAATAAATTAACTAATTACACAGGAAATAAAACAGGGTAAAAAAGTTAAAATATCTTTCTGTTAAGCATTTGCAAGATGGTTTTACACACAAAGGAACTAAAGACCCAAGAAAAAGAAAGCAAGACGGAGAAAAGTTAAGAACGGAATTTCTGTTAAGCATATACTGCAATGTAATTTGTGAACCATAAATGGCTAAAAGTAATTTTTTGTGGCCACTTCTGTAGATATGATTTCACCCATTGAAAAATGAAGTTGATAAATAAAGTGAATACATTTTAACAAGTAATGTGGGCTTTTTTTCTATAGGTATAGTTTCACTTTAAAAACTCTTACTGATTCACTCATGAGATTATCTAATCTGAGAATAGTGTATAAAACTATTGGTTGTCAGAAATCTGCTTAATTACATGTACACTTTTACATAAAGAATGGATTCAAAAACATCTATGGTTGTGTAAAGTCATGCAACCTTTGAGACTGTAAATCACTTTCAAAGTGAAAGCAAAGTATTTTGAGTGACTAACGTAAAGAGATCTCTGACAGCAGGATGGTACAAATGGTACTGATTAAGACATTTTACCTAGTTTATGTAAATTGAGCAGAAGCACAATGCACCAGCTGTTGAGGTGGGATCATGAACATGTTCACTGAATTCTCACATAAGTAAAAGTTAGTGAAAGATACAATGCTGCAATATTATTGTAAAAAGGCAATAAGATACAATGTATATGCTATTTTCAATGTACCTACATAGTACATGAAGCAGAAGGTTGAATCATGAAACAAACAAAAAGGAAAGTTCACTAAGAGAACAACCCGCATGGAAGTACAAAACAGATTGCTACTGTACAACATAGTGAAAGGCAAGCAATAGAGTCCCACATAAAGGCTGGAATTTTAATCAAATGGGTCCTCCTCAAGATTACAGAAATCACTGAGTAGATAAATGTATACAGTTTGGACAACTATTCTGGTTAGAGCTTATTATACTCATAACTTGACTGTACAGTATAGCTGAAAAGTCAAATCGCAGACACATGAATCAGAGTGGGTGAAAACAATTGGAGAAATGGAGAATGTGTTAGAGTCCCAAATTAACTGCCTATTTATTAACATATTTTCTGTATTTTTGCCTGTTTTCACAACAGCAGTAATTAACCTCCCAAACATATGCCTGTATGCTTAAAAATTCATGGTACAGCATGCTTTATAATACTGTAGTTGACGTTATAATTTTATATCCTGTAAAGGTTTTACATAACTACATGATAACTATAGTAGTATCCAAACATATATTGTGAAGAACTGCTAGAAAAGTATTTTACATTCACAACTTTTCATAATAATATATGTTTCTGCTACTAATTCAGGTTCAGCCATCACGGAATTACTGACCTGATAAAATATAATATTAAAAGAAATAACTGATATGAAAGAGACTAGTAGCAAGTTTTATGGCAAATTGCAATGCATACCCAAGCTTACAGTTAACTTTTTATATACATATAATGCATATGACATCTGCATGGAGATGGCTAGATAAATTATTGCAAGATTTTCAACTCAGCATTAATTGCATTGGTTAATGAGAGCTTTGACCACTACATAAAAACGTTTGGCAGTTGCTGGTTCAGTGGGCTGGTTTGGATAGATAGAGCTTCACTGAGAAATTATTCAGTTGACCAAAGTACACTCAGCAGGTATTCGTAATGAAGATCATCTTGTTGATAAACATTTGTTTGATGGATGCCTTGGTAGTCAGTATTCTCATTCTGTTCCTTTTTAAACAAGAAATGTTTTCATTCAACCATCACTTACTACACAGGCAATCTTACATTTATATACATGTAAACAAACCACACCGGAACAATCCTAGTTGGAAGCATTTTACATCACAAACTATACTGACACACACCCAATTGCAAGCATTATACATAACTTATAATCTACTCAATCTTTCTCATGAGCTTATTTAAGTCCTGCCTTCTTTTAAACCTCATTCCTCCCCTGTATGTATTGTTCCCACACTTCCCATTTTTCCTATGTAATTTGCTCCTACCCTTTCTTAAAAATCTCAATTCCAGTTGTTTTATCTGTGTTACAATATTCACTACTTCCAGTATAGTTGGTTTAGATTTTGATTTCAATTTTCTAGTAATTGCTTTTTTGGCAGCCACCATTAAATGTGACCTGATCATATACATATTCTCTTTGTAGTACTGAACAATCGCATAAAGGAGGTGTAAGAGCCCTCACTTTTTTTTTGCTCCCCTCTACCTCCCCACAGCTGACCATCAGTTGCTACCACTCCTGATTGACTGGGTCTACCAGATCTGTCAACCTCCCTGGGCAAAACCTGACCCACATCCATGACTGTTGAGGACTTTAAGGATAATGTTGAAGTGTTACACTGCTACTGGGGAGTGTGCCCTAACCCTCATCACCCCACTGCAGTCTTATGAGCTCTGTAATGGCTTTCTTCCAGAAGAGTATACACATTTGTACACTTGTGCAGCCTTCCAACCAAACAGTGTAAGAACTCTCATTTTGATGCATTATGTGAAAAGACACAACCTTTTGATTACACGGTCATCTTGTTCTATGGAGAACGATAATTTGCTTTGTGTTAAAAAAGTTTATTTGCTACCAAGATTACCATTCTGTATACTACTTGGTGCTCTTTAGTGACCGCCTCTAAGATACCCTGCAGGCCAGTCACAGAGCAGATGAAAATGTTAAATTCCTTCTGTAAGAAAGGGCAAGTAATTTATTTTTAAAATCACTACATGCTCTGACTATGGTAATGATTCCACATGAATTGGATTATTGCCATCCACCACATTGAGAAAGTAATAGCTATAATAGAATGTGTGCAATTGTACTGTGACATCTGAAGAACTCTATCCGACTCACCCTAAAACAAATCCATGCCTTTTTAACCTTTAAGCAGCATCTTAAACAACATCTGATGGAAATGTGATGCTGACGCTATCCACCAGAGTAATATCTCATCTCATTCATGCAGTTCACAGGGTAATACCTCATCTCATTTCATGCACTTCTCCAGGGTAATACCTCATCTCATTTCATGCAGTTCTCCAGGGTAATACCTCATCTTGTTCATGCAATCCGCCAGGGTAATACCTCATCTCCTTCATGCAGTCCGCCAGGGTAATACCTCATCTCCTTCGTGCAGTCCGCCAGGGTAATACCTCATCTCCTTCGTGCAGTCTGCCAGGGTAATACCTCATCTCCTTCGTGCAGTCTGCCAGGGTAATACCTCATCTCCTTTGTGCAGTCCGCCAGGGTAATACCTCATCTCCTTCGTGCAGTCCCCCAGGGTAATACCTCATCTCCTTCGTGCAGTCCACCAGGGTAATACCTCATCTCCTTCGTGCAGTCCGCCAGGGTAATACCTCATCTCCTTCGTGAAGTCCGCCAGGGTAATACCTCATCTCCTTTGTGCAGTCCACCAGGGTAATACCTCATCTCGTTCATGCAGTTCACCAGGGTAATACCTCATCTCGTTCATGCAGTTCACCATGGTAATACCTCATCTCGTTCATGCAGTTCACCATGGTAATACCTCATCTCGTTCATGCAGTTCACCACGGTAATATCTCATCTCATTAATGCCAATTAATCTTCATGCACCAAATGCAATAAATACCCACCCACATGAAATAATTCTGCTATGTATGTGTGCATACATCCTTTACTTACCTTAAAAGGTACTCCTAGCATCTATCCGACCCCACCTATAGCAACCAGGTGACTCAGCTATCCTAAACCTAGAAGCCAGTGTTAGTAATGTACCTTGTACTGTAGTAGCTCTACTTATGTACTGTTGATTAGCCACACATATATCTATTTTGTCTTCTCTTTTGTTGTTGAATATTTGAGGCATTTCGCCATGGCTGTAACATGTGCAATGGAAATAAAGTATTTCTGTACTACGGTAATGCTGCTTAGTTTAGGATATTTTAATTATTTTCTCTTTATGGTTTAATAGTTAAGACCACCTACTCACTTCTATAATAGGCAATTTTTGTGTTCTAACCATCAACTCATAATTGTTAGTTGTTGTTGTTGTTGTCTTTTGGCTTTTCCCAGTTAGGGGTCACCACAGCGGAACTCTGGTCCACTAATGATTGTCAGTAGATTTTCACGAACGCCGAGGTGCCAGCTCGACATTCAACTTTCAACGAAGGCACGCCCATTTATGCATGTCTTTCGAACGCCCACCCAACCACGGGGAGGACATGCAGACTCCACACAGAAGGCACTCCCTGCACTCCAGCCGAGAATCGAACGAGAGAACCTCTTGCTGTGAGGCAACAATGCTACTGCTGCACAACCGTGGAAGTACTAACTCATAATTTTTAGTAATGATTTTTTTTATTAGACTTCCACTCCTTGCTGTGAGGCAACAACGCTACCGCTGCACCACCATGGTAGTATTAACTCATAATTGTTAGTAATGATTTTTTTTATTAGACTTCCACTCCTGTCTCTTACTGTAAACTGTAAAGTTAGTGTATGTATTTTGTGGGGCACTTTTCTCCCCAGGCCTCTGCTGAAAAGGGACTTCATGTTCAGATGGACTATCCAAGTAAACAAATGCAATACATATATAAATAGATAGCTAGATAGTAGATATGATAATATATAGTTAAAGCACTTGTGTTACTTATTATCATATGAAGTATCACACAAAGAATGTAACTTTGCTGTAAATATGAACTCAATACATTCACATACATTAAACACATTGTTCTATGCAGCAATTATCAATTAACATACATTTTGAGGTGGAAACTATTTAAAGCAATATATACAACTGGTTACTGCCTTTGTCGATGGTACAGCTAAGACAGTGACTTGTAATGAGTTGTGATGCTTATTTCAGAAGACTTTCTTCATTTATTTGTTGTCATTGACAGGCATGATCCTGCACTATAGGTGTCATTCGTATGATTGTGAAATTGTGGAGAATTTCCAAGGGAATGTCATAATTAGAATTATTCCTTTCTGTAAGCAGCCTGCAACTGTAACTTGAAATAGTTATATCATGAGTGATTGAATGGTTACATAACCGACAATCTTATCATCCTGACGGACATACTGCTGTTCTTAAAAGGTAATATTCTTATTTTGTGTGAAATGTGATAATCTCTGTAATATAGATGAAGAATCAAAAGTTTTTATGTCGGTAATAAAAATATGCTGGAACTTTGAACCCATACAGAAAAATAGAGTTACACTTACTTGGTAGCATGCAATTAAACAAGTAGCATTTAATTAAATAAAAAACAAAAAAAAACACAGCAACAATAAAAGAATACATAAAAAAATGAAAAGTACTCCTGAATGACCACAAAAACTGGGTTCATATTAGAACGATGAAAACGCATTTTGTCGAATGCATTTTCGTCGACACATGTAGAGCGAACAGGCAAAACAACGAAGCGGCTGTTCAGCTAATTCTTTCCCTGGGAAAGAAGTCACTTGACTGCTTTGTTGCTTTGCCGTGTTTTGAAGTATAGTGTGGTCTCTTGTCCAGTATAGCTCCCGAGCATGATTGTGCAACAGTTACTGACCTTAGGGTTAGGGTGCGGGTTAAGGTAAGTACATATGTTTTAAAATGTTTACTGTTTTTTTTTCCATTAGATGCATGGTTGGGTTACGTGCATATGTGTATTTAGTTGTTTACTGGTTTTGGGGGGGGTATAATTAGGGTTACGGTATGTGTTTGGAAGTGTTTAATGTTTTTTTTTTGGGGAGGTTGGAACAGCGATTTATTTCCCTAAGAAAGAAATCGCTGTTCTGTAGTTTCGACATTTTCAGCTTTCACTGAATATGTGTCGATGAAACACCGTTTTCTGTTTTCAGCATTCTGTGTTTTAATATGACAGTTGCAAGGTCTGCTGAATATCTTTCATAGTGTTCAATAGTGAAGCCAGAACATTCTGTCTACCTTCACCTGGTGTAGGATGAATGCTGACATCCATCAACGAATCTCCTCTGCTTTCTGCCATAGGATCCACAAAACCAAAAAAATGAAAAATACTCCTGAATGACCACAAAAACCAAGAAGCCAAACTGGGTGATGCAGAAAAACAGAGTAACATGAAGAACAATATTCCAAAAGGACAGCACATAAAAGCTAGTCGAATGACAAGTGAAATGGAGGACTTTTTGAAGGAAATAGAATTTATCACTACTTTGTTCATAGAAAGAGGGTACAGTAAGATTCTGTTGAAAGAGAGCAGGCAGAATATTTCACACAGAATAGGGACAGTCTCTTAACAGCCATCTTTGAGCATGGGTTTTCCAACATTAATACAAAACGGAACCATGACAGGAACACATTTGATGCTGGTAATTATTTTTGTTTGGATATGACAGTAGACAGTGGTATTATTAAAAACATTATTTCTGATAACAGGAAGATTTTAGAGGGAAACAAACGTTTACAATACGTAGTGGGGACCCAACCAAGGTTTGTATATAAAAATCAAAATAACTTAAAAAACATTTTAGAAAGAGAGAGAAACAAACTTGTTCTTTGTCCCAACATCACACAGAAAAGATGGGGCGTGTACAAGTGTAGGAACTGTAACATATGTAGATACATTTTTGAAGGTCCCTTAGTTAATTTAGAACATTTGCCTTATACTTTGAAAGTTCCAGGGCACTTTAACTGTAAGAGTAAAGGAGTTGTATACATTGGTATGTGTGCACACTGTAGTGCGTTCTACATTGGTATAACTACAAGAGCCTCATGCACTAGAATAAAGGAACATTATTATAATATTAGAAAACAAGATAAGACAAATACTATTTACAAGCATACTATCACCTGTCCCATGTACAAAAAACAGTATTTTTTTTTCTTTGTCCTCAATTGAAGAGTTCAGGGTGTGTGGATATGGTTGTTGCACTAGGAAGCTAAATAGTAGAAAAAAAACATTTGTTTTCTACAGTATGATGTCCTGTTTGTTTGTTGTTGTTGCTCTTCACATGAAGAGCTGAGAGAATGGGACATTGTTTGATGAATCAGTACCAAACACTAGATTAGCAAGCTAGGGCTCTGCTAAAAATTAAGGAGTATAAAGGTGACCCAAGCTGTGCTCTGAAGCCTATACCATACCTGTGCATTATCTTGTGATCATGGAACATTTCTGTACAGCTGCTTATCACTACACTTACTGCAGCATTGCTGAGGCCAAAAGCAAACCACAGAGGGAAGCTACTGACAGACTCCTACTGACTTCATCCAATGACCAGATACAATGTCATTCTCATCTTACTTGGGCCCTCCAGCACAGCAGCCCTCACCAAGGTAAGCTGCATATTTTTTTTCTCATTTTGTCCTGTCCCTGCTGGATTTGTATCACTCACCTGCTATTCCTACAAACATTACCTTTAGGCTATTTTAACTGTATAAAATACTGTCCTGTCTGTGTCCCTGTTGCCAGTAGTGGCCACACTGTGACATTCTTATGTATAGGCACCCAACATTTCCTTCCAGACACTTAGCTGTTACTTCTTTTTCAACACTTTCAGCAGTCATTTTTGTCTGTAAGTTTTATTTTATTTTTACTTGCTTCATTTGTGTTAACCATGTCACAGCCTGGGCCACTCAGGCAAATACAGCCTACAGCTGCAAAAGTCAGTGTTGAAATATATAGGTTATAATATCATACCGAAAGATACAGACAATATCATCATACTTAGAGTGATAAGTACAAAACAAAAGAACATTGTTCAAGGGTAGAGATTGTGGCATCCTTCAGACATATACAGATATACTGGTAGCAAATCCTATCACCGCTTCCCAAAACCAAAAACACTAGTTCCATGGAGTCTAATAATATTCCAGGTTGTCTGACATGCTGTAGGTGGATTGGACACTAAATTGGTCCTAGGTGTGAGTGTGTGCATGTGTGTGCCTTATGTGGAAGGTTGGGCGCCGGGCTGGCAACTCAATACCATAAAACTCCACTGCCAATCATGAACGAACAAGTCACCCACTGCGGCGACCCCTAACTGGGAAAAGCCGAAAGAAGAATAAGAAGTCTGTATTAAGTAGTAAGCACCACTTAGTTCAACTTTTCTACACCTACTTAAGCTCACTTCCTCACCATGTTATGTTCCTGAATCATGGACAGTCGCCATTGTAGTGTCTCTTCAAAAGTGGTCCTATTACCAACCCAGGTAAAAATAAACAAATTAGTCTTACTAGCATATTCTGTAAAATTATGAAACATGTTACTGCTCAACTAATTAACAATGACATATGTGACCTTCAAATCCTTGACTTAAACCAATTTTGGCTTTGTGAAAGCCAGGTCATATCTAGTCTTTGATAGAGTCACCGATTTCCTTTCGATGAAGGTTTGACCATCCACATACTGCTTACTCAGTCTTATTAAGGCCTTTGAAACCATTCCACATGTTGGTGTCATAGGCACATTCTCCTACTTCAGTGTTGACTCTTATGTTGTCTATTGAATAGCAAATTGGCTAATTGACAAATTCATACTGTTGAGCTAGAGGGTACCTCCTTTACAAAAAGTTTTGTTACTAGTGGACTGAATCTTAGTGGTTTTAGTGTATATGTAAATAATTAGCTGTATCATGTGATTATGATGTCAGCAGTGCACAGCGGGCCTAAAACAGAGGAAATAGCAGAACTGTTTACATTTGAGCACCAGGCATGTGCAGCGCGCCTCGGGGCTTAAATAGGGAGGAAGTGGAAAGGGGAAATAGCAGTAGGAAGGCAATCAAGGAGAACTAGCATAGCTGGCAGGTGGAATGTATCAGAATCAGTCAATTACACATGCAGCAGCCCAGCACACTAATATAAACTATGCAGACACCCTACAGACTTTTTTCCCCACAAACTCTACAACACTGGTGTACAAAGACGGGGGATTTTTAACTGGCAAAACTAACTAAAAATGTTAGAGGCTGCTGCTGCTTTACTCCATCAATATGTGCTAGAGACTGAGGGTGGTGAGGAGGAGAAGGCTGACAACTGACCCACAGTGAGGAGGAGGAGAAGAGTGTACAGACCCAGGGTAACCTACCAGGGCCTACATGAGCTGGAGATAATAGATTGCTATAGGATGGACAGGGACATTCTACAGCAAATCATTGAGCTGTGCCAGCCACTCCTCACACACAGTGGATTCCAAGGTACGTCTAGAATACTAGTCACAGGTACCTTCCAAAGACCAATTGGGGATACCTTGGGGGTCTCACAGGCATCAGCATCCAGGGTACTCCACCAGTTCCTGGATACAATGACACAACATGCCAATCAGCACATGTATTTCCCCACCGCCCATGAGGCACTGACCACACCTATGCATCTCTTCCACCATATAGCAGAATACCCTGAAGTAGTTGGTGCTATAGACTGCACATACATCCACATCAAAGTACCACCCAGTGAGCGGGGCAGGGTCTACATAAACTGCAAGGGCTTCCCCTCCATCAGCTGCCAGGTCATGTGTGATGCCCAGGGCATTATCATGAATGTATGTGCTGGCAGCCCTAGAAGCTATCATGACTCCCACATCTGGCATTGCTCACAGCTGTATCAGGTGTTTGCCAGGGGGGACATCCCTTCTGGCTATCTAGTGGGGGATGCTGGCTATGCACTGAAGCCGTGGCTGATGACACCCATCAGAAATGCAAACACACCCAAACAAGAACACCATAATGAGGCACATGCACAAACCAGAATCATTGTAGATCATGTGTTTGGGATGCTCAACTCAAGTTCTGCTGCCTTGATATATCTGGTGGAGCCTTGCAGTACTCTCCAACTACATGTACGCAATGTCCATACTATGTGCCATGCTACACAATATGATCCTGCAGAAACAGCTGCAGCAAGAACAGCATGGGGTAGGGCCACACCACCTCCCATCATTGCCAAGGCCAGCACAGGCACAGAGAGACTCGGAGGAGGAACATCCTGAGCCTGCCCCTGTAGGCAGAAGGAGGCATGCACAGCATGCCCAGGCCTTGGCAAAGAAGCAATGCATAGCACACACATTAGCACTGTAGGGACCCAGGGACTGATACCTCTCTCTGACTCACACAGACAGTAAAAGGGATGCCAAACATGACACTGCCTGAGCTTTACCATGTACAGGGAGTGTACTATGTGCATCCAACATAGTATATATATATATATATATATATATATATATATATATATATATATATATATATATATATATATATATATTAAATGTGCACTTAAATGGTATAGAGATTGAAATGTGATAGGGTTTGAAGAACTGTGCAAGAGGGTTTGAAGAATTGTGCAAGTAGATTTAATGTGTTTATGGATTTACAACTGTGCAAGTGAATATAATGTGTTTCCTCTCTCTCTCTGACTTTTGACTCCCCCATACCCCCTACACACATGCTCCCAATCACCAGGCTAGCCCCCACTGACCGCACCAACTATACCCCCCGGTCTCACTCTTTCACGCAGCCATTTAAGGGGTGATATCAACCAAACCAGCCCACAGCTGGTACCGTCCGCACTGACAGTCTTCTGGGACACTCTGTCATTCATATGCTCCTTGTCATGGGAGGCTCCCTACCAGCCCCCCCTTCAAGTCCACACCGCATTCCTCCCACTCCCCCATCAGATGGCATACCCACACATTACTTTACACACACACCGATACCAAAGCATAGTAGGACTCCCTACCTGACTCCTCCATCTTCCTCCGTTCCCTTCTTTACTTACCTTTGGAGGCAAAGACTCATAAGTAATGTGTTTATATTAGAATCATCACAGCATGACTGTCATCCTTCCTGGTCCCCCCCCCCCCAAATTTTTTTTTTGCACACAATCCCCTTTTTTGCACACAATCCCTTTTTGCACACAATCCCTTTTAGTATGCACACGGCACCACAAGGTTATTACTGTCTGTCTAATTTACCCAATGTAACTGCGATTGTAATGTTAATGAAAATGCACACAGCACCCTGCTTGTTCACACTTTACTATTGGAAAGGAACTGTTGTTAATTTAAATGGCCTGCTAGAACTAATGTATATAAAGGAAGTGAAAATGGTTGCTCATACTTATGAAACATGTCTTTCTGAAGAAGTCTTGATAATAAATAAGATGAAAGCGCTAAAGTTCTACAAGAGTTGTTGGTGTGATTTACTATTTTTTTGAATGCTTTTATTGTCACGAAGTTCAGTTCTTAGTTAAAATTTCTTCTCTTCGTTCAATTTTTTGAGTGCGGTTAATTTTAGATATATATATATATATATATATATATATATATATATATATATATATATATATATATATATATATATATATATATATATGCCTGAACACACATTGAAATACAACAGTGCATATAAAAAAGCCACATTAAATTCATACTAGCAAAACACCAAAAACTAAATCTATATTTGGTGTTAAAAAATATATACAAACTAAATGCTAATAGAGAATTCACTATGTCCATACATGGTAGATATACACATAACATTTCATGTGGCACATAGGGAAGTACACTGCGATGACCTTTTCAAAGATGCCTATCTACCAAGAGCCTTGAGCTTGAGGAGACATTTGATACAAATACAGTTATTGAGGCCTGGTGGTATGTGTGCTGACATACAAACTTGCCATTTTAGTTCACACTCCTCTAATTTAAGCTCACAAGGTCCACCCCTAATATTATGTTCCACTTGTTGTAGAACCACAAATTTGAATCTATGATTGGGTTGTTCCAAAATGTGCCTCGCCAAAGCATTGGTAGTAATGCTTTTACCAATGCTGTAAAGGTGTTCATACAGCATTTGTCTGATTTTTCTCTCAGTTTTCCCGATATAAGCAGCTTGACAAGAGGCACAAATTGCTGCTACACAACCCCCTGGACTCGCAGGTAAACTTGCCCATTATATGGTATGCTAACCTTATTTGTTATTTTAATGGATTTACATTGAGGGCATCTACCACATTTCAACATGCCCAAACCTTGCTTACTAGCTGCACTTACAACACTTCCCTTACCCCTCCTTTAGCACTGCTGCTGATGTGGCTCATCTTCAAAGATACCTTTGCACAGTTGTCCAACATATAAGCTCTGTGGTGGATGTGATAACTGCGTAATGCTATAGTGTAGCAAATTAGTTAGGTAGGAGTTCCACTCCTGGTCCTGGCAACTGTGTAAATGTCAGTGTTTGTGTATCCTTGTACAAACCTGAATTTGTGGTCATTCACACTTCCCTTACCTCTCCTTTAGCACTGCTGCTGATGTGACTCACCTTCAAAGACACCTTTGCGCAGCTCTCCAACATGTAAGCTCCAGGGAGCATGCAATAAATGTGGAACAATGTAGTAGCAGTAACTACATAGGCATGGGTTTGTATCTCATCCCTGGCAAGTGTTTGTGTGGGTACATATATCTACATATGTATGTCTGTATCTCAAAGATTTTGTCCCCATTTACACCCAGTACACATCTCAGTGCCTTACTTTAGCAGTCCTGCAGATATCATGCACCTTAGAAGTACGTGTTGCCAACCCAAAACCATGTAAGGTCAGTAGTGCATGTGGTAAATTCATAACATAATGGTCTGGAAAGATAGTTAGATAGAGGTTTGGACCTCACAACTGGCAAATATAAATGTGTATGTAGGGTAAAATATTTTTTGGAATCTCTCACTCACTACATCACCCAATGCCAGTATTTACAAGGGCTGGTGATGTTCCTCACCTTAAAAGTACCTTTGGATAACATCCGTCCTATAAGCTCTGTGGCATATGTGATAAATGCAGTACCCTGTAGTAGCAATACATAGCTACGTAGGGGTTTGAAACTCAGTACTGGCAAGTGTGTGCCTGTTATCAGTATCCTGTGATGGGGTTCGTGTGATTGTGTAATAACAGGATCCATTGGGGGGGGGTTTGCTAAATTATTATGTGAGGACCTAGTATATGTCACAATGTCCACATTACAAGGCCAACAGATGTCAAACACTGGAGAGGTTTGTGTAGACAATCCACAGCCCTAAATATGACAGTATGGATTAGTGAACAATATAGACAACCTTTCTATTACTCAGAGACCTCTCTCCCCCCACATATCATACACAAACACATTTGGCTAAGCAACAACCACTATATTGGTCGTTCCCCTGCATATTGCCTCACAGATAATACCCACGGTGTGATTACAGTGGACTACATGCCTGTTGACCACAACAATGCCACTGACATTAGAAAGTACTTTGATGTGTTACATCTCTTGACTGAGTGTGTGTTATCCAGCAAGTAAAAGGACACAACACCCTGTTCCATCCCCTCAGTAGCCCAATCAATGTGTACAGTGTCCCTTTTGCCATGTTCCCCACTGCACACCTGCAACAACTGTAGAGTCTCCAAACGTACCCCACAAAGGGAATATCATGCTTTATATACATGCCCTGTATGGACAGACGTCACTAACTCCACTGAATACCCATATCATACTGTCAATGCAGGTGCAATCACTACCTCAGTTACAGAGCCAGGTCTCACCAAATGAGGTCAGGAATGCTAGATAAGAAGATACCAATCTGTCCACACAACATGCCCCAGAGACCTCAAGCACACTTCCACACATCAAAGAACATGCATGTGGGACATGTGCACAACCCAAACACTGTCCATGTTATGGAATATAGATCACATACATGGGAAGCAGTGCACATCAGTGGCCACCCACAATAGAAACCTGGATGAGTGGATGGGGAACACAATACCCACCCCTGGTGACTATACTCCTGAGCCACACTGGGGACTATTGTCATGTGGCCTGATGCCAAGGTATTTCCTTGGGATAGCATTGTAGAGCCTCAGGCCTATTCACCTACTACACACCTGTGAAGCAATGAACCTATGGATCTCAGTACTGGCGTGTGTGTGTGTGTGTGTGTGTGTGTGTGTGTGTGTGTGTGTGATTGTGTGAATAGCAATCCTAGTGTGTTTGGTTGATGAATATCCCCTGTGTCTGTGGATATTAGCAATCGGAGGTGTGTCCAAACCAGAACATGTACCATTCTCAATTCTACAACAGATGTTGTACATCAGCATGTACTTATGTACAACCCTCAGCCCTATAATCTGTGAGGCATAGGCAATCACTGTGTTACAGACTTGGAATTACCGTGCACATACTGTATCCTGCCTAAGACATGCTGGATGTGTCACCACACTGCCATACCCTGTGGCCTTGCTGCAGGGCCACATCCTGGTGACAAAGATGCCTAGAATGGACATGGGATACAGCATGTGAGAACACAGTCACTCAGCACTTCACTTGTGGGGGGAGAGAGGGGTAAAGCTGGTACTGAATGTGTTGCCAAGACTGTGGCCAATATCTGTTGTCTCAGGATAAGTATTAGCTTTGTGCAGTAACTCACGCTGTGGAGGTTGTTGATGTAACTATCAATGCTGTTGTGACTGTTGTCAGTGTCTGCTGCATCTCTGCTGCCATAGATGCCTGTCAGGGACTCCATGAGGAATCCAAAGTTGTTTTTGAGGCTAATGAACGAGCTCAACAGTCATGGGACACCAGCTTTCCTTGCAACAGTGTCCTCCTGATTTACACTTCAGTAATGGCAGGGGACCATCACATTGTCTCCCAGTGTTTGGAGGACAGTATCTGGGTTGTCTTGGCTCTGGCTAGTGCCATGCATTCATGTACTTGTTTGTACAGTGCCTATCATATGATTCCACAGTCATGCAGCTACATCCCATTGGCATGCCTGCAGTGAAGACATCCACCCCTGTTTTCACTGAAGCAAAGTCAGCTTTGGAGAGTTTCTGCCAGGTGGTTATCTTTGTGGGGGGTGTGGCTGACATGTTGAGTTCCATGTTGATTATAGCCTGTGTGAATGTCACCATGCAGAGATTGACATCTGGAGATGAGCAATACTGCCATATTTAAGTGCCCAGCACAGGTCAAGGTTGTTGCATCCTCTACCATGGGTCAGTATGAGCTGGTCTAGGGCAATGGAAATGATGACTCCCAGAAGTGCGGGGCCACTGTACTGGTGATGGGCTACATTCCCCAGGTGATGGAGGGATAGTTGAAGACTCATACTATTGTCAGTGTCACACTGGACCATCAGAGATGGCAGGGTGTTGTGGAATGTGAATTGACAGTCTAGGGACATAGATGTGGACCCATAGCAGTCTATGGTCTGTATAACACTATTACCCCAAAGCAGTTGTACCAGAAGTATCTCCAATGCATTATGATGGGATGCTAGTCTGGAGGTGTTCCTATCCATAATGAATATGGAGACAAAACCACCTGTGGAGGTGTGGTGTGATCAATGTTTGGGGGCTGACAGCTGTGGAATGTGTCATAGCCTGATACTGCAGGTCTGCTGTCTGCTGCTGTGAACCACCTCTCCATTACAGCAGACGTCTTTTCCACTCCAACAACTGCTATGAGTGACTGCATCCTGACAGTTAGATGTCTACTGTTGAGCAGCATGACCCTCAGATTGCATACATGTGTAGCTGTTATGGTGGTAATAACATTAGGAAGCCTGCCTAATAAGGCACCATAGGTGTGACAAGACACATAGCCAGTACCTGGCAACCCAGCAGTGACAGATGTAGGACATCCATGGGAGGTCATTGGGTTCTGGCAATCATGCCATCCCAGGCAAAGAGGAACTGGATCACCTGAGAATGACACACACATAACACATAAGCCAATGTTGCAGTCAATTATCTGTTGATAATACCACAGCATCATTCTGGGTGACAGTGGTACACTGCCCAGGGTTACTGTCACACCTGTCTGAACCGCAAAATCAGAGAGTTCAACCATGTATTCTGTCATGTAGTCCAGGGAGGTGTGTCCCAATTCATTCACACCCACATGGATACGGAGTGATACTCGTAGTTGTTGTGGAGTGACATGACTGGCACTGTCATGTGTTAGATGTTGGCATGTGATTGATATTTGGCTGTTACCTGCTCCATATTCAACCTAGTGAGTGGGATGTGTGTGCCTCAGTATTGAGTTACCCATGATCACTGTATTGTGCAAGGTGGTTAGCCTTAGAGGTTTAGGTTGGGGGCACACTGTGTAGGTTAAATATATGTCCCTTGGCATGTGCCATGTCATGGTGTCTGAGTGGGTGTCTGCCTTGCTGGTCTGTGCTGTTTGGGTAGATGTCCATTGAGTGCCTCTGGGAAGGTGGGCATGTGGCTTTTCATTGTATGTCATGGCTGTCAAAGTGTGTGTCATGGCAAGCTACGTATCCCACATGGTGTGGTGCAGGTGTTGATCTTATCCTCTTGAACTGCTAGTCCATTATTTGCTTGAGAGTGCATATGCCCACATTGGGTGATATATGGGTAACCCTCACAGGTCTGAGTGTTTGGAGTTTAGAGGGCAGGGTTGTCTGTGTACACGTGGCAGTTGCAACAGTGTCCCAGAATGGACATGTGCACCAGGTCAATTGGTGAAAGCACAGATAACCACCCTTCATACATGCTAGGAGGGGTGGACATAACTAGTAAGTACTGGGGCAACATA
Organism: Protopterus annectens; assembly: GCF_019279795.1. Lineage (NCBI taxonomy): Eukaryota > Metazoa > Chordata > Ceratodontiformes > Protopteridae > Protopterus > Protopterus annectens. Next base: position 1,704,647,250 of record NC_056735.1, read on the forward strand.
TGTGATGAACAAGTACTACTGATGGCTAACAGATGTGCCACACCTCATGATACAATAACCTGGTGAAGTGCCAAGCCATAATGTTAGTTGTGCAAGACAGAAAGAGCTAGCATGATGTATGAGTGGAACAGAAGGCAGACTGTTTGCCACCTGTAATACTTTACCACAGCTGTGCACTTATCAGCACATTTGGCCATGTGATACTTCAGTAAGCTCTGTAGTGTGTGCAGTAACTGTGTAAAACTAAAAGACATACCTAGCAAATCTGAAGTTCTAATCCCAATACTGGCAAGTGTGTGTGAAACATGTACTATCCGGCTCATACCTTTTTTGACCTGCATACTACCCTTTACACTTCCCTTCACTCCAATTTAGTAGACCTGTTGATGTCATCCACCTCAGAAGTACCTTTGGTTGAGTTGGAAATGTATAAGCTCTGTGGCGCATCTCATAACTGCATAGCACTAAAGTAGAGATAGGTAGCAGTTCTAATCCCAATGCGGCCAAATGTGTGTGAATCATGTATTGTCTGGATCATACCATTTTTGACCTGTGTGCTACCCTTTACACTTCCTTTCACTCCAATTTAGTAGACCTGTTGATGTCATCCACCTCAGAAGTACCTTTGGTTGAGTCAAAAATGTAGAAGCTATGTGGCGTGTCTCATAACTATGTTGCACTAAAGTAGGAATACCTAGATAAGCAGGCATTTTAATCCCAATACTGGCAAGTGTGTGTGAATCATGTACTATTTGGATTATACCATTTTGACCTGTGTACTACCCTTTACACTTCCCTTCACTCCACTTTAGTAGACCTGTTGATGTCATCCACCTCAGAGGTACCTTTGGTTGAGTTGGAAATGTATACACTCTGTGGCGCGTCTCATAACTGCATAATACTACAATAGGAATACCTAAATAGGCAGGAGTTCTAATCCCAATACTGATGAATGTGTGTGTGAATCTATCTGGCTCATACCATTTTTCACCTGTGTACTATCTTTTACACTTCCCTTCATTCCAATTTAGTAGACCTGTTGATGTCATCCACCTCAGAAGTACCTTTGGTTGAGTTGGAAAAGTGTAAGCTCTGTGGTGCATCTCATAATGGTGTAGCACTATAGTAGGAATACCTAGATAGGCAGGAGTTTTAATCCTAATGCTGGCAACTGTTTGTGGGTGTGTGAGGATCAAATCATGTGTGTCTTATACTATTGTGATGTGCATACCATACATGGCTGCTGACCACCTCCCACTGCCATTACTTTATACAGTGTGGTGACAGCATCTGCCTCACATGCAGCAGGTTAAACTATTGTACAGTCCTTTGTACAGATGTGTCTGGAATATCCGTATGTTTGAAACCTATCGTGGCGGAAGAGATCTGTGTGCTTTAACAATGCCCATGTATGTGATATTATAGCCAAATAAGCCACAGTGAGTGTACTGACACATATGGCAACATGAGGCATCATACCTGACTGAAACATCATGCTGATAGGATGTCTGCTGCCCTCACAGGTGGCCTGCCTTGTAGGTGCAATACTTGAGTACAGATGCTCGGTTTTACAAGTGAACTGTACCTGTTATGGGTGACATTAAAGGCTGAAAGAGGTGTGGACTGTCATATTGTGGTCCTAATTAGTGTGTAACAGGAACACCTTGCATCTTAAGAGGGGTGTGTACACAATTTATATCCACTGTACACCAGTAATGTGTCACACATGACTTTACCTTGGGACATTTTTCCAGCAAAATTTGGTGGCCTCTGTCCAGACGTCTTGGCACTGACAAGTTGTGAGGTATGCTATAGGAATGTAGATTTCACATCAGATAGGTCCCAGTGGTGACCACTGTGATGCAATACAGTTAACCCCAGCACAAGTGAACATGCACATAAAGCAATATAGCTATTACTGATGGTTGTGTGCATTGTAAATTGTATATGCTTCACATGCCTGGGATATTGCCTGGCAACAACAGAACAATGTAATACCCACCAGCTACAGGCTGTTGTCCCATATGCAGACCAGAGGGTCCTAGGTAGTTGTGAGAGGGAGTTAGTGACAGCAGATGCACATATGGCCTTTGTATAGGATGGATGCAGCATGTCTGCACATTTACAGTACTAACCACAATAATACAGAATGTCCTGTCCTCACCATAGATGTGCACCTCTGTGCATTAGAAAACCCCATCCACAACTGCAATCGGACCTAACACATGCATGTTGATACAATATAGATATATGTATGTCTGAAACATTAGTGCACTAATCCCCACAGGGCCATTACCTGCACGCTCCTCATCAAGTGTGTGTGTGTGCAACCCACCTCCACAATGCTTCCATCAGCATCATGGCTTGTGTATTTGGTGTGTGGCCCAAGTGTGGTGAGGAGCTCCTCGGTGGGTATCAGTGGGGGCTGGATGGCTGGGACCCCACCTATGTCTAGCCAGTCCCTTCATACAGCAGCAGGCCATTAATGGGAATGGCATTTGAGGTCAGTGGCCTGATGCTGCATATGCACATAAGTTCTGCTGTGCAGTTCAGCATCATTTACCCTGTGGACCACACTCTTCCACAGGGCAGTCCTCTCTTGCACATTTTCTGCTCTCCGTCCACATGACAGGGCATAATGTCCAATCACATATTGGGTGATGATGTCTGTTTCCCCAACAGAGAATGCTGGTAGGCGAGCACTCTGAATATTACCTGGAAGACATGAACAGGAAAAGGTCACATGACCTCATACGGTTGTCAAAATGCACATCAACAGTGGATATTACTTGCAAATAATCCAGACTATCCTGGAAACCTCCAAGCTATCATGGCTAAAGCAGTTTGCATTACACGCCTGTCCCTGAGCAATCTTATTCCCCCCAATGTAGGAAACTTGATTGCATAATCCTCTATCCTCCACCCATTTCTGTGTAGAGGGTTGACAGTGGTCATTTTCCATGTGGATCGTGTGTGTATGGTGGCAGGTCTGTGTTTGACTGTGGTGTGTGATGAAGCTCTGAGCACATGCCTGAGGTCATGTAGGAGGCAGACACTGAGGTTAGTATGCCCCATAGAGATATGCTGTTGTTGCCATCAGTAGGCAATATGTACATGCTCACCATTGCTGTGAGGAGGAGTGTGGTTGATGTGCATATCTCCATGTATGACTGGGTTGGACAGGGTGGCCAAGTTCCCACCTAACCTGTGTGTTGCAGGTTGCCTATATCCATAGCATGTGTGTATGAGGTGTTATACCCCCAGCACAGGGTCAATTGTGTTGTTTCATCTGAGACTTACAACATATGTGGAGACATGGTTGCAATTGCCCTTGGTGGTGTGGATATGTCCGATTCATAGTCATAGTCAGACTTACAGTACATCACCTGTGACCTTACCTGCTTGCTCAGATATAGGTGGATTTGCTTCTAAGCTGTTGCCTGCATCTATGTGTCCCTGTACAGCCAATGTAGCAACTTATTATGTGGTTTGTGTATTGCTGCTGTCCACCAAAGGAGATTACTCTACCTTGGTGGAGGCTGGATATACAGGTCAGGTACTGCTCTGTCCATATAGCTACAGTGGCTATAAAGGATACACTGCCTGGTATTTATGTGATTGGAACATGACACCACAATAACTCATTTCATAATTCCCACCTGTAGTGTGACCTATAGCCTGAGAATTCAATTGAAAACATAACAATCTGGTCTATGAAAACATATGGAAATAATACTCAGTACAATAAGCCAACTGAATAAGTGTGCACACCCTTAAACTTGTGTATGCACCTCTTGAGATGGTTGCAGCATTCACCCATCTTGGTCTGGACTCTAACATCATAGTATATCTTCACTCGGCAATAGCTGCTCATCTTCCTAGAGACACCTTTGATTGTTTTGCAATGGACTTGGACAGGTTAGGGGTCACATTCAAGATGAGAAACATTATAAAATGATCTTCTGTGGTCTGATTGTCATACGGAACAAAAACCTGGCATTCCAACAGGGGTGTGTGCACTTGTGATATCCACAGTATATAGGTGTTGATATAGCTGGTAGTGGTAGGCATGGACAGAGGCTCATAACACAGGTGGACACTTCTCTGATTAATACCTGATAATCATGCCTACTCCAGTACCCACATCAGTGTCAGAGCAATGCAACCACCAGTAGCTGTACACATATATGTCTGTTGTATGCACTGACACTGATATAACACACATGCGCAACATGCACAACCTATTTACCTGACTGCTTGAAACCCATGTGATTAGTTTTGTGCCTTCCAGCTGAACATATGCATACATACATGTACTCAGGGGATACATGGTATACATTTCAATTGAATCAAAGTATAGCACGCTATATTTACAGTCTTGCTGCTCAAGCATACTTGTCAACCTGTTACAGCAGTATATCTAGACAATGGCACATATAAATGGGTGTCAAAAGGGACATCAGTATTGATACTGTATTGATATAGCTGCACCATACATTTGTACGTTGATTGCACAGTAGGGTTTGACATCACTGTAATAACCTGGAAAATGCGCAACAGTCATAAGTAGGCTAGTATGTTACAATGCCATTGCTCACAGACCTGCCAATGGTTTGGGTGACATAACACAGGTACATGTGTATGTGACTACAGATATTAGTCACAAATGTGCTTATTGTCCAGTGGAACACTGTACAGTTGAATGTTATTAAGTCAATATATCACATACAATTCAACACACATCTGCAACAGTACTCTACTATGTACACGCCATCTATAGGTGTCTTAGCTTTACAAGGTAAATGTGTCATACTCATAATCACAAGTAACATGGATATGCAAAACATCCCATTAACTGGCCTAGCAGTGGCACAGTCACAACTGTTTGGACATCACTGAGTTTGTCATATATGAGCTGTCCTTTCACAGAGTCAGGCTCATGAGCTGTGTTCCCACCTCACATCCTTTCAGAGCATCACATCTGGACAATGCCTAAAATAATGGGGGGATAAATAGGGGCAGACTTTAAATATACCTGCTACAAACATAAGAAGTTCGTAGAATGATACATTTAGCATTACAGTGAATATTCCTAAGGATGTGGAGTCTCAAACTCAAGTGTTTGTCATTACCTGATGACTTCAATCCTCAGGTATTTGGCAGTAAAGTACAGATCTCAGGAGGAACAGACAAAAATACATGATGGTAAAATGTGGATATTCTGTGATGATCTGTACAGTTGAGAGGTATGTCTGTGATATCTCCCACTGCAGACAGGGCCAGATGCTATGGCCATAGCAGCTGTATAGCAGAACATTAGTACAGCATGTCTTGTTGTGACATATATTCCTCCAAACCATATTTTCCATTATTACAGACCAAGTATTACATTCAATTACTTGCTTACATGTTCCACTTACCTTTTTTCTTTCTTCTCTTTTCCACTTTATGTCTCATTTGTTATTGCTCTCTCTCTCCCTGTGCACTACAGGTATAGAGCTGATTTGAATAGGTGTCAGCATGGCTTTTGTAGGTGATGCTCATGACCAGGTGATAGCCTGTGCACCTACTGGGTTTCCCCACTTGCTAATTGCATGCAGAGCAGCTGTGTAGTTCTTCCAATAGCCAATGTCATGGCAGCACACTCCTGTAAATGAGTACTCCTTGTGGGCATTGGCTCGTTCCCCTTACTTGTGAGGAAGACATCCTGGAGTTGTGTGGGCTACTAGGTCTTACAACAAGACTTGTGCAGAAAAGCCAACTAAATGGTGGAGAATGTTCAGGACTTAGGAGCAGAATGTGAGTTTTTCTGTTAAATGTTTGGAATACTGCTAGTTTAACAGGTTTTGTCTGCACATGCTACTTCTGCATGGGTTTCAGTCTGACAAAGTTCTGCCTCTGCATTGCTCTCAACTGTAGGACCATCCACATAATGGCCACAGGTTAGCCTGTCATGTATGGGCTGTTCCTCAGACAGGTGTTCTTGGCAAATCAGTAGCATACTCTGGTGATTGCATTATGCAGATCGTAATATCTTTTTTTTCTGACTTTATATCCCTCAGAAAAGATATGCTACAACAAACCTTGTAACACCAGCAACTTTCTCAGTGTATAACAACAATATTTCATGTATGGTCGTGTATTTGAAATTCTGTCCACCAATTATATCATTTATGGGGACTGTAGGGGGTGCAGATGTGAGTGTCATGGCTACTTTTCTATCCAACTCTGCATGCTGCCCCAGTTGTGGGTGGTCTATCAGCAGCATATGTTTGTATGGGCATTTTGGGACATGTATGTATATATATATATATATATATATATATATATATATATATATATATATATATATATATATATATATATATATATATATATATATATATATATATGTATGTATGCATGTATGTTTGTATGTGTGTGTATATTATATATATATATATATATATATATATATATATATATATATATATATATATATGTATATACCTCAGCATTTATTGTTAATATATCTATATATTGTACACATATATGGATCTCCCTACATATCTCACTCTCTCTCTCTATGTATGTTTCTATTCAGATATATATATTTATAGATGCCAATCCTTCCTAATTGCACACTTGTCTCTTCCATATTGTAAACTGGCTCTAAAGAAGGGTATGTTTGAAACAACATTTGAAAGCAATATAGCTGAGGTGGTTTAATGGTAAATTGCATAGGCTATGGTGTGCAAGGTTGTGGGTTCATGACCTGCAAGGGATGTTTATTTTTTCGCTAGGCAGAACAAGAACTGTTGGATACAGAGTGATTAAGGCAGTTTTGAGCAGCTTTGAGCTGGTTGGCGTGGGTTGACGGTAAGCATGGCTAATGTACAGTTAAACAAACAGGCGCTTATATCGTGTATGCTTCGCTTACCATTGTGCAAATCTGCTTAGCATTTACATTTAAGGATTGCTTAAATGTAAATGCAAATCTGCTTAGCATTTACATTTAAGCAATGCTCACACCTGCTAAGCATAGCTTAACCTTGGTAACCAGTGATCACATACCAGTCTGATAAGATATAAAGGTAATGACATCTTTAATAAGTGTACTTAATTTCCTGTACATAATACGCTTCTATGTGCTGTCATACAGTAGCAGAGGGTGTGAGTATACTGTATGGGACACCTGGATATACATGGGTAGTACCACAATCTGTTTTGTTTGGATTTGATTCAAACATGGGTAGTATCGCAAGTTATATCCAGTCACACTTGCATGTTACACCAGCTACAGAGCACTGGTTGACAGAAATAGTTTAACGCATATGGTATAATTACGTTAGTACTTTTAACAGTGCTTTTTCAAGTAAGAGTAGATTGCAGATTGTAGCACTGGAACCATACACCCCTGCATTTAAAGCTGGACTCAGAGTACTGTGTATCTTGTTCTAGGTGTTTGAGCTGCATGTTTATATGCATCTCCAACTGGATGTTGATCTAATATGTTGATATTAACTGTAGACTACTATGTTCTTTGGACATGTCATTGAGGATTTCTGTCATGTAGTAATGGAATACCTTTCAGTTTCAGACGTGTATCTTTCAATACATTCATCCTAATGCATAACCTGTTGTCTATCTACTTTCTGTCTGTCCTCTGTACAGACATGCAGATGTCAGATATTGCTACGGCCATACCACTATGTAGGTGCCCACATTGTATTGTGCTGTGGGGCTGGACACTACTGCTAGTTGCGACATATGGGACATTTGTGGGCCTTGCCTCATTTCCTTGCCTGTGTGAAGGACATTACAGAGGTGGTGGCCTGCAGATTCACATACAGTGGGTGGCAATATGTCACAGCACATGACATGTGGAGACAGCCAACAAACATGAGAGACATATCCCCAGATTTGCAAACAGATTCTAAGTCATCAATGCTGTTATACACATGATGGATTGATAGATTGACCGGGTTTGTGTGGACATGCATTTAGTGTGTGACATCACAACTCACAGTGATACGTCTCTGACATACCTCTCCCCTGGCTCAGACTGGCCACATGTCTGCCTGTCATGTTTTGTGTGTTCTCCAGACAGTTGGTGTCCTTGGTAAATCAGTCCTGGACTCTGGGGAATGCAGTAAGTAAATACTCACATCTACTGGTATTACCGACGTCATATTCCTCATAAAGGATGTTACAACAAATCCAGTAACATCTGCAGCTGTCTCAATGTATGACAGCAGTATGTCAAATCTACCCCTGTGTTTGTGCCTGTGTTCCCACCGAGTGATATAGGGGTTGATACCAATCTTAGTGAGTGGGGAATGTTATCAAATGCTTTGGCAAGATCAATGTAGGCTGTAGGTGTCACCTTGCCTTCATCCACAGCTCAGGTCGCTGACGGCAAGAAGTTGACCAGGTTGAATGAGAAGGTAGGACCTCCCCTTCACAAAGGAAAACTGTGTGGGATCCTGAGTCTGCAGATTCCCATATCTCTGTTTATTAGGCATGATGATCCATTCCATACCTTCACATAACAGACTTGTTTGGCAGTTGAGGTGGTATTTCCCTGGATCTGTAGTTACACCTCATTTATGGGGAGGGGTGACTGTAGCAGTGCACAATTCAGTAGGGACAAAGCCTGAGGTGAGGCTGTGCTTGAAAAGGGCACATAGGTAAGGTGCCAGGTCACTCTGTAGTTCATGTAGAACACAGCCAGACATATTCTCAAGTCCCATACAGGCTGTATTCTTGGCCTTGGACAGTGGTGTTGTATCCTGTGCTGCAGTAATACTGGGTGCCTGGTGGTGTACTGGTATTGTGATTGGTCCTTTGGGGGGATGAGGTGTACTCTTTGCACTCAAGATGCCAGCCAGTATATTGGCATTATTTGTTGGCTCACTCTGAGAGTTACCATTGTCTAGTTGCTTAGAACAATTCTTGGAATTGACATGGAGATTCTTTAAATAACTGTATGAAGCCTGGTGGTTGTCTTTACTATGTGCTCCAAGTCTGTTTTCACAGCTAACTTTGTAGTATTTGATGAGGGATCTCAACTATTCATTGAGGCTGATAAGGGTTTCTTTCCTGTCTTGGGACTACCTTATTCCACATCAGTTCCCTCCTTTTGTTGTACAGTTTCTTTATGGTAGGGGACGACCAGATCAGCTTCCTTTTTCTGGAGGTGAGGGTCCTGGTTGCATTGGGTAAGGTGGTATCCATGCATTTGTGTATGTGTTCATAGTGCATTGTTGTTTGATTCAGCTGTCATACAACTAGTCTCCATTTGCATGGTTGATGTGAGGTTATCCACCTCTGCTTTTATTAGGCCATAATTAGCTTTGGAAAGGCTTTTCATGGTGGTTACCTGTGCAGTGGTGGTGGTGTGGCTGTGAATTTCTAAAGGTAATTACTTTGTGTTCAAATATAACAAGTGAGGAGTTGACTATTTATTTATTTATTTTATTGACATTTGTTGACCGGGTTAGTCCAACTGGGATTTTGTCCCATTTTCAGTGGAGACCCGAGGAGAAAAGCTCCAGATAGTACAATAAAAAAATGCTACAGTAGTATACAGGTATAGCAAACAATAGAAATAAAACTAGTAATTTCAGTATAAAAACACAAACAAAACAATACAGTAGTAAATAATAAACAAAATTAACAATAGTTAAATGACAGCACAATGTTTTTTTTTTTTTTTGCTATGTAACTGTACTGGTGGGGATAGAGTTCAGAAGTATGACAAGAATAGATGGAGTTGGTGCACTATTGGTGTAGAACAACAGTTACCCATGTTAGAAAATACCAGGTCAATGTGATGGGCATGTGCATCGGTACATGAGTAGCTTTCCCACTTAATGGTGGGGTAGTTGAATTCAATCAATATGAGGTGCTAGGTTGGACACTAATATTCACCAGGGTGTTTATGGACATTGCAGGTGAGTCTTGGGAAATATATGGGGACCTATCACAGGCTACAACCTGAATCTCTGTCTTACCCAATGTCAGCTACGCCTGCAAGATCTGGAATGCATAATGTTGGCCTACGACTCTGGGGGTGTATACATCCTTTATGAATATGAATGTATCACCACCTTTGGAGCTTCAGTCCACATTCTGTAGCCAAAAGTTGTGGAATTACATATAGGCTGGTACTGCAGGGGTACTTCCGGCTGCCTTTCTCCAGGTGTCCATTACAGCACAGACGTCATTGTTCCCAATTTTTAAGGAATACTTCCAGTGACCGAGTTTCCAAATTTAGAATTCCAGTGTGCAGCAGCATGACCCTCTGATTGTCATTTCTTTGTAGCTGTCATATATTTCTGTATATTTATGTATACATATATTTATATATATGTGTATGTATTTATTAAGCTGAGTGTGTGCATATTTTTATATTTATATATATGTGTATGTATTTATTAAGCTGTGTGTGTGTATATATATATATATATATATATATATATATATATGGATATGAATGTGGATGCATATCTCTCTCTCTCTATATATATATATATATATATATATGTATATATATATATATATATAGATATAGATATATATATATATATATATATGTAGGGCAATAATTACAAGAGGGCCCTAGCCTGTGCCCCTTCACCCGTATTTACACAGCCTCAGAGTTGTTGCAGTAAGAAGTTCAGAGTGCGAATCCAATGTCTAAATGCACT
>NC_056735.1:1704662940-1704713581 GCF_019279795.1 Protopterus annectens
TATGAGTAACCTCTGTAAGAGGGCTTGGGTGGGTAGCTTATACATCTGGAAGAGTAAGTTGTTAAGTTGCTGTTATAGGCTCAGAGGTATACTAGGTGTGGAAAGGAATAGGTGGAGGGTGTGGTGGGAGAGATAGGGAGTGGTAAGTGAAAGGAGGGAACTGAAGTTAAGTGGTCAATGGTGAAGGGTTTGTGATTGGAGGGAAAGGGTGTGGTTACATGGTATAAGGGTAGGACCCATGGGGGTGAGTGAGATTTGGGGGTAGGGTAGGGGAGTGGAGTGAGCCCGCAGGGTGAACGGAGCGGGTAGAGACAAGTGAAGGAGAAACTAGAAAAGAAACTATCAGCAATGCTAGTAACTGAGGGAATGTTAGGCAAGTCAGGAGTGGGAAAGATCAGAGATAAAACAGACGTCTATGAGAAAAGAACAGGTGGGTGTAGACAGTTGAAGTAAAGGGTAAGCAAGAAAATAAGAGCAGATCTATGACTTAAGAGATGTAGTGTAATTACAGAAGAACTGTCCTTTCCTGCTGATGTGAAAAAAAAAAACATTATGGACACTTTTTAAATATTGCTCTTACAAACTTAGACAGTTAGAATAACAGGTTTTGCATTCACATGCATTTTCTGAAGGGTATGACATCTAAAACTTAGTTCTGTCATTATTTTCTAACTTCATTTTTTAATGATATGCCACTACTTTGGCAGTGGCCACTTATTTATTTCATGGCCGTATACTAAAATGCAAGAATTTGGACATTCTCTGGGGTCTCTCCTGTTGGGGGTTTACATTCTGTGAAAAGAGCAATCTGGGTCTTTTTACATTGCCATACTGAAATTCTGGTGTGCAGGGGGCATGTATCTTGTGTAAGCACTGCTCTTAGATATGCCCCCTGTGCTCATACACATTTCCATGTACATATTGCAGTATGGCAGTGCGTCTTCATGCATATGCATGGAGCACTGCCGTGCTACACCCGTGTAGTCCCTTCCATGCAGGAATAGGCTATTCTTGCATGGAAGTTTGCTGAATCCCAGTGACTATCTAGTCTTTTAGAACTGTGTCCATCTACCATTGTCAGAAGTCATATATATTTTCTGTGTTGCTTGTTGTATTTTGTTCTCCTGTTGTTATTTTTAATACCATTATGTTTTGCACTAACTATATACATACATACATACATATTGAAATGAATAAATGAAGACATAAATGCATAAATAACAAAGAGAAACAGGTGCACATCCTTTAGAAATTGTAATAGAAGTATCCTATGGGAAAAAAGTTCATATTACAGAAAAAAAAAACAAAATCAAGTAGTACATAGTAAAATGAGCATGCGAAATGTGGTAAATCTTTTTATATATCTCTTAATGGCAAAAACTGTACAAGTTATGCAACACCTTTAAGGCAAAATGGAGATAAAATAACTGATCATGGTCAAACAATAAAACCATTTTCAGAATGATGCACTACTTCTTCTTCTTCTTCTTTCAGCTTTTCCCGGTTTGGGGTCACCACAGTGGATCACCTGACCCCACATGATGGGCAGTAGAGTTTTATGGTGCCGAATTGCCAGCCTGGCACCCAACCTTCAACATGTACTAAAATAGCAAATAAAGAATTTGAAATGAAGGAGGCTAATAGTTAAGATGAAATACCCTAATCGCAGAAGAAGGTATAAGATACAATCTAAGAGAACTAAAGACAGATACTGGTGGGTGTGTGATAGAATCAGTGGGAAAATCACTAATTCCCTGATTGGCACTGTTAATGAAGTCTTTAAGACCAGGAATCATTTCAAAAACACTTGAAAGAGTATGAAAAATTGTTTGTGTAGAAGGGAAATGGAAGAATAAATTTGTGGCATGTCACCACATGAAAATAAGCTGAATACAAAGTGATTAATGGCAGATAAGCAAAAACAGTATTTTAAAAAGTGAAGAATGCAAAAAACAAGGCAGGTAGGAATGCCAAACCTATGTTTCCACTGTATGCATTATGACAAATGCATTGTATTAGCAAGTGTGATAGCCTGTCAAAATGTATATGTGTAGTGGTAGAACAGGTGCATTACTACTGGTGTGCAGTGGTAGAATAGGTGTATTACTAATGATGTGCAGTGGTTGAACAGGTGCATTACTACTAGTGCGCAGTGGTAGAACAGGTGCATTACTAATGATATGCAGTGGTAGAACAAATGCATTACTAATGATATGCAGTGGTTGAACAGGTGCATTACTAATGATATGCAGTGGTTGAGCAGGTGCATTACTACTAGTGTGCAGTGGTAGAACAGGTGAATTACTAATGATATGCAGTGGTTGAACAGGTGCATTATTAATGATATGCAGTGGTTGAACAGGTGCATTATTAATGGTGTGCAGTTGTAAAACAAGTGCGTTACACATAGACCTACAGTGAATATGTACTTAAGAAGCATGTGATGCAGCATTGTCAGAAACGTTTTACACAAAGTGATTTTGGAGCAATATTGTGCGATTGTGAGTCACAGTAGAGCAGAAGTCAATAATGGAGTAGAATTCTCAATTCTCTGGTACTGGGCAATAGAGGAGGTTCTTGAACATCAGGCACTTGCACTTGCATTTTAGTGAAGTGTCAGTCCATGTGCAATTGCTTCACAGAAAACATTTCTGTGATTTTGTTTATCTTGTATGAGGACCTGCAGCTCATTGAGTTTAAGATGCATCTTACCAAGTAGAAATCTCAACTAACAGTATTAATTCCGTCACAGAATTTTGGAAGTAAAGGTGAGACATATTAGTTTCATTCAGCTCTGACACATTAAAGAATTTGAGTGGAAATAGTGGAGGGTGAAAGCCAGTTTTCATGAAGCACCACATTCTATACTGCCTTGGTTTGCCATATATTAGCTAGATAGATAGATAGATAGATAGATAGATAGATAGATAGATAGATAGATAGATAGATAGATAGATAGATAGACCGACAGACAGATATACATACCTGTCTGTCTATCTATCTATCTATCTATCTATCTATCTATCTATCTATCTATCTATCTATCTATCTATCTACCTCTCTGTCTATCTATCTATAGAATTTTGTTTGTGAAGCATCATGAATTCTGATGCACAGTCAGACATTTGAGTCTTCATTTCTTCATAAACGTTTAGGACTTTATCACCATGTAAGAAGATAAGAACAGCCAGTTGCATGAAATGTAAGGTCAAATGTGGTAATGTTTCAAGCAAGCTATTAGCAATACACTGCCCCTAGTTATTGTGTTGGACAAGTTTTCCTGCATTATATTATTCATCACTTTCACAAAATCTGATAGGGTGTATGTGGAATTATTTATAACTCCATCCTCTTGGCAATTTTTACAGACATATTCCACATATATATTGTTGGATCAGTCCTAGTTCCAATTCAATCCTCTTGGTGATTTTGACAAACATATTCCACATATTGATCTCTACTGCTAAAAAGAGGTGTGACTGCGAGTGACAGTGAGCAGAAGCTACTGATCGAGATCTAGAGGAAGTTCACAACAAATAAGAAATAAAAAGAATCTGATACATTTCTGTAAAGAGAATACATACTAAAATGGACAATGCTTTGTTATGTAACACACAGGTTACAGGGAATGATAACATTTTTCTATCAGAAAACATTCATTCTACAGAAAAAGGCAGCATTTTTTTCAAAAGAAAATGCAAAAAAAGAGGCAAGGGGCAGATGAAAGTAGGAAATTAAAATTGAAAGTGAAAGGACTGAAGAACATTACTGTAAGAAAAAGGATGAGAAAGATAAAAGATTGACAACATGGCTCAAGCTGTGGATGAACAAAGCCAGCTGGATGAGAACTGTATGCATAGAAATGTAATAAGTAATAAACAATGGGATTAACAAGAATAATGGTGATGAAGATCATTCCTTTGTAACAATCGTTAGAACAGATATTACTGAATCAGAAGATGAAGATTCAGCAGTTCTGGTCAGAAGGTATCCTTGTAAATGGAGATTCAATTATTAGAGGAAAGGATACTTATATTTGCAGAGAAGATAATAAACATCTAATAATGTTATGTTTGCCAGGAGCAAAAATAGAGGATCTGAGACAACCCTAGAACACTTTCATGTAAGGAAGCATAAATCTGTTTTTCTTCATGTCAGTGCAAATGATCTCATCTGGAAGGAATCCCTGACTGTTCGTATGGAACTTACAGCCCTATTAGATAGCATAGTTTCTACAGGTGTTAGGACATAATTCTTCACAAATCACATAAAGAAAAGAGAGTCAAGTTACCATGAATGAAAAGATTTTTTGGGTAAATACGTACATGACAAAATGTCCCATTTAAAAAAATGGAAATGTGTAGTACATCTGTGCCTAATTTTGGGTACACGTGTTCAGATGGGATGACATGCATTTCCAAAATGAGGGAAGATCATTTTTGCAGTAGATATTTTGTAATATTTGACAAACACAAGGCAGGATTTTGGCCAGGTTGAAAAGTTAACATTTCACGGATACCAACATTTGATGCATCTCTGATGGATGTTAATCCTAGGAGAATTAATAATAAAGTTTTTTTTCTTTTTTAATTGGAAAATTTGCTATGTTTGCACAAGATTGATGTCATTATTGTTTGTGAAACGTGGTTAAAAAACAATGAATGGAAAACAGATCTGTCAGTATATACATGTTTTAACTGTAACAGATATTTAACAAAAAATCAGGTGGTGTTATGATAGGGATTAAGCATAATTATGAGATCTCTGATTACTACATGTTCAATGATAACAATACTGTAGATTGTGTGACTGTGACAATAAAGACAACCCTAGAACATGTAACACTTGTTGGAGCATATAGACCACCAAAGTCAAGTGCTGATGACCTAGAGGAATTCATACATTTCTTACATGAAACACAAGAGGGAGGAATAATATTAGCTTTGGACTTAAATTTTCCAGAAACAGACTGGAATAATATTGATTCAACAACATTAGTAAGGAAATTATTTATAATGTACATTCAGGAGCAACAACTGTTTCAGGGTCTAGGCATACAACATCAGGGAGATATATTTCCATAAGAAAAAGATACCTTATTAATGTGAAAGGCAAAAAATATAAGAAATGGAAAACAGTGTTGAACTATAACTTTGAAAACTGAAATTAAGTTGGACAAAGTAAACACAGTGAGAGACAAGATCAAGAAAAAAATTGAAGAAAATCTATATAAATATATTGATCATAATAGGAAGCCATTTTATAGATACACAAGATGTGGAAAGAGTAACAACAGAAAAGACGTTCAAATTAATAAACTATGTATAGATTCAAAAATTAATTCTCAGACACAACAAATTATAAATACATTTATAAAATTTATGCAAAACAGTTTGGCTCCACAAAGGGGGTTATAATTTGTCCTAGTGACATCCAGATAGCCACAGATAATGAAATAAAATTAGATTATATTGAAAAAGAACTATGCAAGCTGGATCCAAACAAAGCACAAGGAGGAGACATAATTAGTAATAATGACTGAGAACACTTCAGCAAAAACTTATAGTACCATTATATCCATTATTTACTAGGTTATATAAATATGGGGGATATTCCTCAAGACTGGAGAGATGTACCTATTAAGCCTGTCTTTAAGGGAAAGAGGTATAGAACAAACCCAGATTCATGCAGACCCTTAAATCTACTTTCATATAGTGGAAAAATAATGGAGAAGGTAATAGTGGATAAATTGCTGTCAGAACAGGAAAGGTTGGAACTTGAAACCATATATCAACATGCATATGTTGAAAATAGATTATTGTCACTGCAACGTGAAGTTCTCTAATAATATAATAACAGCTATAAATGAAAAATTGTGCTATGATATTATTTATATGATTTAACTTCAGGATTTGACAGGGTCATACGCAAAACACTGATCAATAAATTAGAACAACTAGGTACAGATGTATTCAGGACAAGATGGATAGCTGCATGGCTTATAAATAGAACACAGCAAGTATCATACAACAACTGGACAGGTGAAATTCTTGGTTACAGTCCAGGTGTCCCTCAGGGTTCTGTCCTGGGCCCATACTTGTTTAGGTTGTATCTTTCAGACCTACTTATTTGAGGTGCTTTACAGCCTGTATGCCGATGACTTGAAATTAGGTAAACTGATTACATGCGTTACAGATAGGGCATGTCTGCAAAACAACTTAACTAAATTGACCACTTGGGCACAGGAGTATAATATGCTGATAAATACATCAGAAACTAAAGGAGATTTGGGAGACATGAATTGAAATGGGAATAATTAATACAATGCACAGTGATTTATGGACCTGAGCATATGAGTAGATTCAGCTTTGAGTTTTTCTAATCATACCAACCAATTTGTTAATGATAGTTATAGAACTATAAGTTGTATAAAAAGATTTATAAAGTCTAGGAAATCCGAAACAATGGAGACATTGCTTGTTAGTTACATTAGACTTATACCTGAGTATGGAATAACAATATGGAAAGCTTATAAGAAAACAAGCATAAGTAAACTGTTAAGATTAGAGTGGAAATGTACCAAGGGCATCCATGGATGTGAACATTTAAGTTATTATGAAACACTAAAATATCTGAACTTGTATAGTGCATCATATAGATATGTAACAGCAAATCTTTTTCATATATATATATATATATATATATATATATATATAGAGAGAGAGAGAGAGAGAGAGAGAGCATTTAGAGACAACTATCTCATCAATCTGGCTTTGTCAAAATAAAATCCTCTTGCTTTAGCCTCATTCATTTATTTAAAAAAAGCCAGTAAAGCAATGGCTAGTGGTTATGCAGTATATACACATACATACAAAATCTAGAGCACTTGATAATAGTTTTCAATCTTACTCACAAACACTGGCTAATCTACAATGTATGTACTGTACCTGTGTACTATGTATGTATTCTACCTATGTTCCAAATTTCAGCTGTACACCACAAATCTATTAATTACCTTTATTTTAAAATTAATATTTTTTTGTTTGTTCTCTCCACTGTAACTGTTTATGTGCCTTATACCACCGTAAAAACATGTCTCCTGTAATTTGTGTGTATACTGATCATGTCTAAATAACTAAATGTCTCTGTAATTTTTCTTTGTGGAGCTTTTCTCCCTGGGCCTATGCTGAAAAAGGGCCTTTTCGGCTCAGCCAGACACCCCCGGTTAACAAATGTAAAATAAATAAATAACATATGCAGCTCATCAGGACCTGACCAAGACTTTTCACACTATTCTCCAGTGCAGACAGTATTGATAAACTTGTCAATCTGAGTACAAATCTTTATCTTGCTTGGTGGATAGCTTATTGGCTGCCTGAGAGAACCCATTTAGTTGGAGTCACAGGTGCCATTTCATGAAAGAAAAAGTTGCAAATGTCATATCACAGGACTCAGTTTTGAGCATTTTCCTATTTGTTTGTCAGCTATTTCTCAGGCCTTCAGGCCAGCACTCCTAACCTATGTTATCGAAGTTTGCAGACAACTGTACATTGGGAATTATTCAATCTTTCATTGACTCACACTTGCTAACAATTGCTGCAAGCACAATGGTCTTAAATAAAATGTGAAAAAGTGTCATAGTTTATTTTGGTAAACAAAGCATTTTTACATATGTTATAAGTGATATCCCCCATCAGCCACTGTTGTAAGAGATCTAGACACTCTTTTTCATAATTTCTTAACTTTTGACTAACATGTCACTGCAGTAGTTAGGAAAACCACTTGTCTGGCTCATCTAATTTCCAAAGGCATTTCATTTAGTTCTAAAGAAGTTTTAATCCCCATTTACTTGTATTTCATTAGACTCATTATTGAATATAATACCATTTTTAATATCAGAGATTCCTAACCAAGACCAGTGTTTCAAAAAGTATTACTTATTGGGATGGACTGCCATCATCCATCTATAGACTTTCTTTTTTGTTATAATGCATTTACTGATATTTTATAATTGTTGTAACTATATATTGTGGTTCTTTTAGTCTCCTCCATGAGGGACTTTTTGTAACTTTTTGGGCCATGAAAGATTTAGCCCTCTGTGACTTTCTTTTCCATCTCAAAATGAATGGTTCATCAAACCCTCATCAACAAATAAAATTACATTGACATATCAAATTCTCTACCAACATATTCCCCACCTCCAGAACAAACTTTTGTTACCTGTCAAACAAAATATCACCCTTGCCAGCTTCAAGGTAAATCTAGACAATTGGATGAGCATCCTCAACTTGGTTTCTCTTATATTACCCTCCTTAAGGCTGGAGAGAACTTTTGAATAAAGGTTATTGACCAGGCTTGTATTGGTCTGCAGACTGACCATCTAGTACTTAGCTATGATCATGTTAATAAAGGTGTGCTAATGTGGATAAATAGTTGTTTGTGCAGTATAATGTGTGGTACATCTCCCTTGATATAAATAGGTTTAAGTCAGAGGAAGATATTCTTTTGGGGATCAGCACAAGAGGCAGCTCTTTTCCAGGCTACATTTGTAACAACTACTGACTGAGATAAAAGTCAGAAGATGCCTTGACAATATAAAAATGTTACAAATCAACAAAACCACACTTGACATTCAATAGTTTAAAACGTCTTTGGTAAAAAGCAAATAGTGAAGTCAGCAAACCTCAATTAAAAAAGACACAAACTAATCTGGTTAGGCAAATGATTTGCAAGATGTATATACAAAGTATGAACAGATAATCACAGATAATGTAATTTGGATTAATATAACAATTCTTTTGGGGGCACTTTTTGAACATCTCTAAGAATGCTTCAAATATGATAGGTTGCGTTTGCATGTTCCCAACTTCAAGACAACCAGAACTGATGATGCATCGCTTAAATCAATAATAAGGATGAAAAAAAGAGTAATGTATATGACAAAGTGTACCTTTAAAAGGCAGGTGAAAAAAACAGGGGGCAGAAGAATTCAGCTTCACTAGAAAAATAATAAAGTTGTTTTTTTTTTAATTTCATACCAATAAAGAAGATATATTTAACAGTCAATTAGCATAGACAGTGACAATACAAAAGCTATTTACAAAGAGAAATATTCCATAGATTGGAACATTAATTAATTACTAGTTATATACTAATATTTATGGCACAAGGCATAATCTTTAGATCTGAGCTGAACTGGTGTTCTTTTCCATAGTCGATGTCAAGGAACAAATCCTATTCCATAAAGTCAGAAAATCCCTAATATAATTTCGTAATTTCCATATTACAACAGCCCATTATCTTTCCCAGTTGTCTAAGATAATTTAACAATCCCATCAAAGATAAACCTTCGACATTCATCCAGAATGATGCGATAAACAATCTAACTGCTACAGAATATGCAATGGCGACATTCTTAATTACCAATGGGGGTCCGTGAAATTCCTCAAAGTGCATCAGTAACCCAGTCTGAGCAGGTAGTATAAGGTGTTCTCTCATTGCATGAGGGAAAATAGAAACAGCAAGCCTCCAAACTGACACAAGTAAGGGGCAAGTCCAAAATTTGGTATAATTATCTGCTGTATGGTCCCAACAACTTCCACACTGAGAGGAGGAGGAGTAACTCACATCCAAACTCTTAGCAGGGGTCCAGTATCCATCTTAAAGGAATTTAAGTTCACATTCTAATACAAAAAGGAAACTGACAGATGCTTTACAGAATAGATGAGAATAGGTGGGCTAATTGTAAGGCTTCCCTGTGAATAAGCCTCAGCAACTATTGTTAATGTTTCCGATTGTATCAGAATAGCTTATAGTCAGGCAGCTTTCATTGACAAAATATCACCCTTACCCTTTTTATAGTTATGCTTGTGTTATTAGCTACAGAGATAAGACATTTTTCTAATACCTTCTTTAATGGAGTTGTGGTGATTATAACATGCTTGAGCTGACGGCATTTCTACCTATCCTTACTAAAAAGGGTGACATTATCACACATTTGTTGAAAGAAATTAACTGTACTGATTTCCCAAAGCGTGTAGCATTTGGGATAAAGAATTAATTCCTTTGGCTATCCAATCATGCCAATCTAGTAGTACACCTCTAGTTTTAAATAGTGGATTGTTCCACAAAGGAGACTCAATTACCCCCAATAAGGAGTTGTCACAAGCTTTCCTCAGAGAGGTAATAGCCTTATATGTGGTTTCTAATATATTCCAAGGCTTTTTATATCAAAAAAAGACCTAGTAGAGAGGGGTAGTTAATAATATATGTTCAATATGCGCCTGTAATGAAAAGGATTAGATATAAACTGCAAGAAATTTCTGGAAGGGGAAGGCATTTTGCATGCTTCCCAATATTTAGGAGAGATAAACCTCCTTTACTGGCAGGGGATATCAATATTTTGGAAGAAACTTTATGGCTATGGGACAGCAAGATGAATTTTAGCATCAGCTTTTGTATTTTACCCAGCCAAGGGTCTGTCTGAAGAGTAAGAATGCGCCACAGAAAATAATAAAAGTTAGGGAAAAACATTATCATAAGAGCATTCACCCTTCATATTAAAGATATATGTAATCGTGACCAAGAATGTACTATCAAATAAGGCTCTGAGCACAATTTTTGCAAGATAGCAACAATGGTGGCTTTTATGTTAAAGAGTAATTCTATATCTAAATATGTGTGAGGGTAGTACACCACCTGAAGGAAAATGTAGGTTTTGTACTCTCATCAATACATAATGTCGGTTGTCTAGTCAGGATGAAGTAGATGAATACTGTGGGTTCTGTTCAAGCAGCTTTATTATATACAAACATAATCATATATACAAACCATTTGTCTCATACATTAATGTTCACACACTGGCTGTGCTCACAAATTGGCACTGAATATAGCATGTGCCTGCTATTTATACTGCATATTCAGGTGTTAGAAATGCTTCTTAAAGCTACAACACATCTGTTATTCTACATCCACCCTCATTGAAAAATGACATTGACAATATTGACTGACATGCTATAGGTACAAGTTATTTTCCATCATTCAGTTATACAAAACTAGATACATATATACAACTTCATCCAAGTTGCTGTAGCCTGTATATCTCACACTGGGCCTGGAGATAAGACCAAATGGTGTGACATATAAACTGGAATGGGGATTAACAACTGGGATTGTCTCTGCTGAATGTTCAACCTTAGAGATGCTACAAATATTATCAGAAACAGTAATAGGCATCAATACACATTCTGGGATGGAAGCACTGTCTTAATCACTCTGAGATTTAGAGTCTGCATCACAGGAACAATGCTGCGATAACAGTTCTGATACAGTAGATGTCTGCGATTCCTCCTATACTCCACACCCTCAGATTTCTTAAGATAGGGTCTCTTCACACATATTTGTTACTTGACCAATCCAGTCGAAAAATTTCACCATTTGTATCCTCACTGTCTTTTCTTTCAACAGACGAAGAAATCTGTTTGATTTGTCATAGCTGGACTTCTGGAAAGAATGCTTTCTGAACAATTGGGCTTTGATTGCTTTGTTGTTTTTAGCTTTAGGCCTCAATAAACTGGAGCGGATAGGTAACGTTGTTCTGGTTTGCCTAGATAGACGTTTTTGAGCAGGTGAGCCAAGTATATCGTCACGGGGTATGTTTCCGAGATTGAGTAAGTTCAAAAAGACATAGTTATTGTGACACTTTGACTTCTCAAGTAATTGCTTTGCACACTGTACTGCACATTCAGCTAATAAATTTAACTGTGGATATTCTGGACTACTAGTAATATGTACAAAGTCACATTCTCTTGCAAATTTATGAAATAGCTGACTGGTAAATTGAGTACCATTGTCAAAGATAAGCTTTTGTGGATTTCCATGGACTGAGAAATGATGTTTCAACTTGGTAATAACAGTACTGGACATTAGGTTAGGTAGAAAATAAATTTCAAACCAGTTTGAATAAGAGTCTACCAGTACTACGTACTGTTGATTGTTCCACTCGAATATGTCACTGGCTACTGTTGACCAAGGTAGTTCAGGAACTTGACTTAGATAAAGTCGTTCTTTTTGCCAATGCAGTTTAGTACTATTACATACTGAACAAGAAGAAAGTACCCTATCAATGTCTTTTGCTAGAGAAGTCCAAAGTACTAGTCCTCTCACCCTTTTTTTTGGCAACTTCGGAATGTGACTGACCACAATTCAAAATCTGGATGTATTCTTGTAAGGAAGCAGGAACAAAAATTTTAAAATCTTTGAAAATAATGCCATCATCCATCAACATCTCATCTCTGTAAGAAAAGTAGGGTTATACTTCAGGTGTTACTCTAGAGTGCTTTGACGGCCATCCAGCATTAATCTAGTGGTTGAGCTTTTGCAAAACTGATCAGTCTTTGCATGATCTCTTAGCTTATCAAGTCTTGTGGTAGAAGAATTATACACTTCCATGACATCAAAGTCAAAATATTTTGCATTAAACTGTTCCATTGTATTTCAGGGTGATCTGGATATCAGCCAGATAAAGATGCCAGACTTTTGTATAAACTATTTTGAAGTTGTACTTTTGCAATTTAAGCATCATTCTTTGTAATCTCACTGGAGCTGAATGCATTGGCTTCTTTAAAATAATAACCAGAGGTTGATGATCAGTTTCAATCTGAATATCTCGACCATAGATATAATCATGAAACTTAGAACATGCAAACACTATTGCCAAAAGTTCCTTCCCGATCTGAGCATATTGCATTTCAGTTTGAGTAAGTGTTCTAGATGCATAGGCTACTGGTCTACCCTCTTGAAGAATAACTGTGCCAAGACCAAATTTTGAAGCATCGTAGGAAAGAGTTACTAGTTTGTTGACATTATAGTATCTTAATGTAGGTGGAGTAGCTATTTTCTGCTTAAGGTCTTCAAATGCTCTATCATGATGTTCTAACCATGATCATGTAACATTCTTATGTGTTAGCTCTCTCAATGGTGCTGTCAGTTCACTGAAGTCTGGTAGAAACCTGCATAAATAGTTGACCATACCAAGAAAACATTGTAGAGCTTGAGCATTATCTGGTGCTGGCATCTCAAGAATGGCTGTTTACTTGGACAGTTCTGGTCTCAAGCCAGTGCTAGTAAACAAATGACCTACATATGTAAGTTCTGGTAGTCTGAATTTGCACTTTAGAGGATTGAGCTTTAAGTTCAATTCATGTGCTCTGTCTAGAACTCTCTTAAGATTTCTGTCATGCTCTGCTTCACCATTGCCTCTGACTAACAAATCATCTACTAGTATGGTACAAGGATAACCTGAAAGAATTTGCTACATTGCACGCTGAGACTTCACTTGCAGAATTTATTCCAAATGGCATCCTAAGAAATCTATATCTTCCAAATGAGGTACTGAATGTAGTCAGTAATGAAGATTTGTGATCAAGCATCACTTGCCAAAATGACCTTTTTGCAGCCAAGACAGAAAAAACAGTGGCATTCGGTATTAGACCTGTGACTTCTTTGGCTGTACACATAGGATGATGTGGTCTTTTTAATGCTTTGTTCAATTTTCTTGGATTAATACATATTCTGATTTCATCTAAGCCTTTTTTGTGCGCTGCTACCATGGAAGACACCCATTTGGCAAGTTCTGTAACTGGACAAATTACACCTTGTTGCACCATTTTGTCCAAATAAGCTTTGACTTTATGCTGCATAGCTATCAAAACTCTTCTTGCTGGTCTGACCACTGGACTGATCTCTGGGTCTAACTTCATAGGATACACAACTGGAAGTTTGCCCAACTTGTCATCGAAAATATCACCATACTCTGAAACAAAATAGTGCTAGTAAAGATGGAACTGGGACATGTGCTTATTTGATGAACTTCTTTGGTAAAAGAAAGCAGATTCATTCTCAAACTATCTCTGAGACCCAATAATGACTTTCTAGGTCTTTGAACTACATAGAATAACAAGCTATAACAGTTCTTGGTCACATAACATGAAAGCACTAATGAACCTATGCTTTGAATTTCTTCACCTCCATAAGCAACAAGTTTCGCACAACTCATCACATTTAGTTGTTCGTCAGCTCTCACCTTAGCAAATGTATCTGCAGACATAACATTACACTTTGAACCAGTGTCTACTTTGAGTTCAGTGGGTTTACCATAGATCTGGACAGTACAAAACATTTAATTCTATGTCAATAAATCTACTGCATCAATCATTTCACCAATCACTGATACACCATCTACATAGAAAGCAGACTGCTGCAGTTCAACTTGATCAATTTGCTTTTTCGAGTGACCCTTCTTTATAACAGTGTGAGGCTTACTTGATTTGCAAAATTTTTGAAAATGGTTCCATTTCTTACATTTATGGCATTGCTGACCAAATGCTAAGCACTTTTCCCTTATAGACTTATGGTTGGCACCACAATTGCGACAATTAACAATAAAGCTTGATCTGGGTTTTGTTGATTCACCCTTGTATGGCACTGAGCATGCTCCTTTAACTGCACTAGTCTTAGAATTTGCTGGAAGGGTGTGGGACCTCCTAGGAAAGCTTGCAGGGGCAGCAGCTGCAATGTGCTTAGGCCTGTTTCTGTCTGCCACATATTGCATACTGTCCACATTTGCTCTGGAGCCTGCTGAAACTATGCTGTTATCACTTGCAAGCATATTTGTCTGCCTTGCTGTAACTTTATGAATTTGACAAATCTCAGTAGCATTGCTCAGTGTTAAATCACTGTCATGAAGCAAAATCATTCTCACAGCAGCACTATTAATATGA
The DNA here is from genome assembly GCF_019279795.1 of Protopterus annectens. NCBI lineage: Eukaryota > Metazoa > Chordata > Ceratodontiformes > Protopteridae > Protopterus > Protopterus annectens. Next base: position 1,704,677,721 of record NC_056735.1, read on the forward strand.
CACACAAGCCTGTCCTTTATTAACTCATATTTTAAGTCACTCAGGTCAGTAATATAAGCTGCAAAAGTTTCTCCTCGTTTTTGATCTTTCGTGTAAAACAAATGTCTCTCTAATATAACATTGGTCTGGTGGTTGCACATTTCTCTAAATTTGTGCTTCAGACACTCTGGGTTTTCCCTTGATTCAGCCTGCACAACAGTATGACAATTTGCTCCTTCACCTTCATATACTGCTGATCCATATACAAATGAATGCTCTTTTTATGGCCTCTGACCCTGCTAAATTTAGCAAAATTAATGCCCTGGTGCATGCATCTGTATCAGAATAAGCTGCTTGTATGAATATATTGTACTCTTGCTCAAATATTCCCCAATTCTCTACTATATTCTGATTAATACCACCTATCAGTGGTGTTCCTGTTCGTGTTCCTGTTAGTTGATGTTTTTTGGAGATTTATTGGTGCCTATGTATGTAGAATTCTGTAAACTGTTTACTCTGCACCTTGTGGCTCTGAAAAGCAGCTTCTGGTATCCCTGTTATGACACTATGTTACTTGTCTAGTCAGGATGAAGTAGACGAACATTTTGGGTTCTGCTCAAGCAGCATTATTTTACAAACAGATATATATATATACAAACTAGTTGTCTCATGCATAGATGTTCATACGCTGGCTATACTCACAAAATGGCACTGAAGATAGTATGTGCCTGCTATTTATACTGCATGTTCAGGTCTTAGAAATGCTTCTTAAAGGTAGAATACACCTGTTATTCTGCAGGTAACATCTCAGTTTTAGAACTGAGAACTTTCAGACCTGCAATGGTGGAAAAATTCCCAAGCATTTGAGATAAGATTGGTAGTTCACCCGCTGAGTTTCTAGACAAAAACAATTGTCAGTGTAGATCAGTATGGGTCTACAGCTTTAAGAAGCTTTCTAGGAGATTGCACAAGTGTATAAATAACTGAGCACGTGTAAACCTGACTGCGATTTTATAGTAAGCTGTTGAGATGTAAGCATATATGTCTGTGTAGTCTGTCTGTTAATCAGTTTGTTTATATTTTGTTATGCTGCTATCCATCCTGATGTGCTTCTGTGTAATAAAGCATATAAACAAACTACCCCACCTGTTTGTCATCTACACTATCAGCCCAGCACTTGCTCAGACCTAATAGCAAGCACTAATATACCCTGACACTGACTGTCCAGCAGGGCAAGGCTCTTTATTCACCCCTCACCAAATAAGCAGCTTACCCTACTATTCAGGCATGACCAAAGGGCAACTTCAGGTGCACTCTCCAGTCCAGCTGGAGAATCTGGGTATCCTGAGGCAATGTTACAACTGCCTCATGTATACAGATAACCCTCTCCTCCTACCATAAAACACTAACATATGCGAGGGTTGCAATTATACAGCCAAACTGGAAGCTAAGCTGTCTCCACCCAAGACTGGAACAGACTGTCAAGAGGAGAAGGTTAACTCTTGCATCATAACACCAGCCGCACACAGACCTATTAAAACAGCACTGGCAAAAAATACACATAAATACACAAAATCATACTCGGAGGATCTAAATAAAAACCTGCAAAAGCATCAGAGACCTCCAAAGCAGACACCCAAACAACCTGCACTTCACGTCACAAACCAGACAACACATAAAACACAAAAACAGTGTGCTGCACAATCACAGCCCTTAAGGCGAAATAACATACCTAACACACTAGTAATAGGTGACTTTATAGTCAGGCACACTGATGTCCCACTCACTAGGCTGGACAAGCAGAAGGTTACTGTTAGCTGCCTGTCGGGAGCCAGAATCCACCACATAACACATGCACTCAGGTCACTCCAGAACAAGTACAAGTATGACTCTGTCATTGTTCATGTTTGTGTGAATGACCCGAGATGTATCTCCCTGGACTACATGAAAAGAGACATGGAAGAGCTCTCTGATCATATAGCCCAGTCTGGTATGACCATGACCCTGAGTAGCATCCTGACCTCACCAAGAATGGTACCTTAGTATAAAGAAAAAAATGATCAATTTCAACAATTGGGTAAGCTTCTGGTGTCATTCAAAGGGGATCTAGTGTCTGTCAGCCTCTTGCTGCCCCCATAGTGCCTTTTTTAGGCAAGGCTCAAAAGTCAAACCCACCTCCGTAAACAGCACAATTAACAAAAACTGAGGGTTATGCTACTCAGCGCCAGGAGTTTAAATCCCAAAATGCACACGCTCCAAGCACTCCTCAGTATGGAGAACATCGACATCTGTGCAGTAACTGAAATCTGGTTCAAGGCACCAGAGAGCACCCCAGCACTACTGGGCTACAACTCATACCACACGTTTCAGCCACAGAACACGGACCAAAACACAAAAGGAGGGGGTGTATCCATATTCATCAAGGATACCTACACCTCCAGGTTAGTGGCGCAGCATGATACCTCAGAGATCATCTATGTGCAACTAACATCGGGCAAATCTGCAATGCAAATTGTGGCCTGCTACAGATCACCCTGCATGACCCAATACCACCACTCCACCTTTCTGGAGACACGGGAAAACATGAAGGTCCTACCAAACACCCTGATATTGGGTGATTTCAATTACCCTACCATTCATTGGGAAAACTACTCGAGTACAAATTCCCAGGCCCAGCGCTTCCTGGAATTCATCAACTCAAATGCCCTGAATCAGCTGGTAAACTCCCCTACCAGAGGTGAAAACATATTGGACCTGGTGATCACCAACATGGGTGACAGGTGTTCCACACCAGAGGTCAACCAGTCACTGGTTAGATCAGACCATAAACTAATCACTCTGGATGTCCACACCCCACCACCATCCCCAACTAAGGAAACCACAGTAAAAAAACTTTTCTAAAGCAAACTTCACCTTACTTAAGACAGAGGTGGTAAGTTTCACAACCCCCACGCTGAAGGATAATGCTGCCCAAGATGCAGAAACCTTTACAAATACACTCTATGAGCACCTACAAGGATGCATGGAGTGTACCATCCCTAGCAAAACCAAGACTCACTCCTCTATGAGAAGGAAACCAGTTTGGTGGACCCCTGCAGTAAACAGGCTATACAATAGAAGGAGGAAACTAGTTCAGAAAAAAAGCAAATCCTAAGAAGGAAAGACATCCCTGATCAGTATCAGTAAGAAACTGAGGTCCCTCATGAAATCATCCAAGGCTAACTTCAAAAGAAAAATAGCCAAGGATTAAAAAAGATAACCACAAAGCCTTCTTTAGCTATGTTAAGAATCTAAGTGGCAACTCGCAGATATGCACTGAACTAGTGCAAAATAGCACAAAATATACTGAACCTACTGATATTGCAAACATCCTGGCAGATAGATTCAGTGCAAACTTCACCCCCCTCTCATCTCTAAAAGGGCCCACAACAATACCGGAAAAGTGTAGTGTCCCAAAAATCACAGACGCACAGGTGAAAACAGCCCTTTCAAAAGCCAAAAGCACAGCATCAGTGGGACCAGATGGTGTCCCAGACTGCATCTTGCATGAACTACAGAACAAACTAACCCCCCACCTAAATACATTGTTCAACCTCAGCCTCTCCACAGGCTACGTGCCCATAGAATGGCACACATCAACGGATATTCCTCTCCACAAAGGAGGGGCCACAACTTATCCTGGCAACTATTGCCCCATAAGCCTGACTAGCCTGGTCTGCAAGTCTATGGAGCGTATCATCATGGAACTCATTAACAAAGATATTGGGAACCTCCAAACACTTGACCCGACCCAGTTCGACTTTGTTAAGGGCAGATCATGCCTACTAAACCTAGTGGATGTCTTTGAGACAGTCACCAAGGCCATAGATGAGGGAAAGGTGGTTCACACAGCCTACCTGGACCTCGCCAAGGCTTTCAACACCATTCCCCACTTGGGTATTGCAGAAAAACTCACCAGCCTGAACATAAACCCCTACATCATGAGATGGGTTGCCAACTGGCTTACAGACAGAACTCATATGGTAAGAATAGCGGGCTCCAGGTCCGACTCTATACCAGTCCCAAGCAGTGTCCCACAAGGCTCGGTCCTGGGACCTCTACTGTTCTGCATATACTTCTCAGAAGTACAGGCAAACATAGGAGGACTATGGCTAACCAAGTTCGCAGATGACTGCAAACTGGGAGCCATAATTGACACTCCAGCTGACATGGACATCCTCCAAAAGGGCCTTACTGAGACAGACTTCTGGTGTCAAAGTCATGGCCTCAAGCTAAATGCCAAAAAATGCATAGTCATCCCTTTTGGGAAAAACAAAACACCCATGAATTACCACATAGGTGTCAGCCCCCTTAATACAGAAGAGTTAATAAGAGATCTGGGGACCCTGGTAGATAGTAATCTCTCCTTTGACAATCATATTGCCAGACTAGTTAGGAAATCCTTCTATGTGGCCCATCTAATTACTAAAGGGTTCACAGCTAGAAATAGAGAGGTTATAGTGTCCCTCTACTCATCACTCATTAGACCCATCATAGAGTACAATGCCCCATTTGGGATGTACCTCAGAAGATACTTCCAGCAGCTGGAAAGACCACAAAAGTACCTCACCAAGAGGATTACTGGTCTCAAACATATGTCCTATGCAGCCCGACTGAAAAAACTCTGGTTGTACTCAGTGGCATATCGCTTACTCAGAGGTGATCTCTGCCTGACTTACAAAGCCATGTCCAACTCAGAATTGATGAACATGCTCCACCTAAAGAAATCCAAGTCACTGTGAGTCACGCGCTCTAGTGAGCTAAACCTTGCCACAACAATAAATAGAAAATGCTGGAGGGATAGATTCCTGTCACAGAGACTCCCCATGCTTTGGAACAAAATTCCAAATTACATCAGACAGAGCCCCTCACTAACACTAGTCAAGAGAAACCTTGATGAGTGGATGGATAACAGAAAATACACCCCTGGGATGACTTCATTGGCTCTGCTTGACAGAGGATCAGTTAATTAATCAATGGGGTGACGAAAGCCGACACACTCTGGCTAGGCTTATAAATGCCCTTGGGCAGATAGCCTAGTACCTACCTATGAACTCTAGAGAGGGATGAGTGACAAGGTGTCAGAAGTGGCATGTCTAAAAAGGACATGGTGCCAGAATGTGATCCAGATTCTACAGCTTTGAGACTGAGAGGCACTCAGTTAAAACTGGAGGAATATAGAGGAGTGAATCATCCCTACTACACTTATAACTCGCAAAACAGGTCAGAAACAAATTTCAGGTATTAAAACTTGCTCAAACCATTTCTTATTCGTAAAATGAAATGAGGCATTCAGAATGTTTTAAACGTTTTCTAAGTAACAGAAATATTTGAAATTATGATATCTTAACAAAAATATTCTGAATCACATAAAATGAATAAAATAAGGGAAGTGACCGCAAAGTGACCGCATTTTTTTCACTAAGCACTACTTTTTCACATTAATCAAAGCCACTTGAGTTGTCTGAAGTGTATGAAGTGTTCGCTTGTTTGTACAGTATTACAGTACAGTTTTTTTCACAAATTACAGCCATTTCCAAGCATATTTCACAGAAGTACAGTATTTTGAAGAGTTTCTTGTGCATTTGAATGTTATTATAAGTGCTGGCTATGTGCTTGTTCATATATAATCACAAAGGTAATATTTTTCAGTGTGTTTGTGCATAATTTGTTGGCATAGCTGAAGGATTTCCTAGACCAGCTCCACTTGTGTTTGACAATAATATTGCAGAGAACTGCAGAGTGTTTGAGCAAGAGTACAATATTTTTATACAGGCTGGATTTTCTGATAAAGACCACACAAAAGCATTTATTCTGCTTAATTTAGCTGGTTCAGAAGCCATAGAAAGGGAACCTTCATTTGTGTATGCACCTGCTGTCTTTGCATGAGAGGGGGAAAACCACCATATAGTTATACAAGCTGAGTCAAGGGAGGACCCAAAGTGCTTAAAATGTAATTTAGAGAAATGTGTAACCCCCAAACAAATATTACAATGGAAAGGCACTTATTTTACACAAGGGATCACAAGACTGGTGAAACTTTTGCAGCATATGTAACTGATTTGAGAAACACTAAGACATGCAGATTTGGTGATTTAAAGGATGAGTTGATAAAATACAGATTTGTGTGTGTGGTATTAAAGATGATGCTGTGAGAAATATTTTGCTTCATGAAAGCGATTTAACTTTGAATAAGGCTATTACGATTGGTCAGATATATGAGATTACAGAAAAGCACACAGATATGCTTACAAATGAGAATATCCTTGGAAGGTACTGGGGTAAAGCCAATGTTGATAATACACAGCACGTGGTTAAAAGAAACAGGCCCAAGCACATGGCAGCAACTGTAAACCCTGCAGCATTCATTGGAAAACCCTGTACCTTTCTAGCAAATTTCAGAGTATGCACCTCCGTGAAATGTACGAGTGAGTCAGCAAACTCAAAGAATTGGTCTGCACAGAGTTTTATTGCCAGTTGTCGTAACTTTGATGGAGGTCGTGAGCCTAGAAAGGAAAAATGTTTATCTTTTGGTCAGCAATGTCACAAATGCAATAAGTGGAATAATTCCAAAAGGTTTTGTAAATCAAATAAAAGGCATTCTTTTATTAAAAGAGAACATGCAAAGAAACAAGTTGATCAATTAGACCCTACTTTTCATGTTGATGGTGTGTCAGTGCTTCATGAAACAGTCAACAGAGTATATTTATTGGCAAAGATTGAAGTATTTTGTACTGTTCAGATTAATTGGAGACCCATAGAGCTCCAAGTTCACACAGGTTCAAAGTGTAATATTTGTCTGCAGAGACATTTGCTAGAGATATATCCTGGTAAAAAGCTTGATTTGGCAAAGTGTGCAAAACTTGTTGCTTATGGTGGTGAAGAGATTCATACTGAAGGCTCAGTAGCACTTTCATGATACTCTCCTGGGAGAAGCTACGAATTGTTATTTTATGTGGTCAAAAGGCATGTGCAGTCATTATTAGGGCTCAGAGACAGTTTGAAAATGGGACTGCTTTCATTTAATAAGGAAGTCCATCATGTTAGTTTGAAAGACCACAGCTCTAATTTTGCCTAGTATATTTTTTCTACCCATGCTGATCTTTTCGAAGACAAACTAGGCAAGCTTCCAGTTGTGCACTCCATGAAGTTAGACCCAGATGTCAGCCCAGTTGTTAGGTCAACTCGAAAAGTTCCAGTAGCTATGCAGAACAGAGTCAAAGCTGAGCTAGATAAAATTGTGCAACAAGGTGTAATTTGTCCAGTTGATGAATTACTGAATGGGTAGCTTGCATGGTTGTTGCTCATAAGAAAAGCTTAGATGATATCAGAATATGTATTGATCCATGAGATATGATATCAGAATATGTATTGATCCATGATATTTGATCCAATGCTTACAGTTGAAGAAGTTGCAGCTCTGATGCAAAATGCCACTGTTTTTTCTGTCTTAGAAGCAAAGAGTTCATTTTGGCAAATTTTGCTTGAAAAGAAATCATTGATAACCATGTTCAGTACTCCTTTTGGCAGGTACAGATTTTTGAGAATGCCATTTGGGATAAATTCTGCCAGTGAAGTCTTTCAACGTGCAATAGAACAAATATTATCTGGGTTTCCTTGTGCTATTATAGTATATGATATTCAAAGTAGGAGGTAATGGTGAAGCTGAGCATGACAGAAACCTCAAGTAAGTTCTGGAAAGAGCATATCAAGTGAATCTTAATCTGAATCCTCAGATGGGCAAGTTCAGGTTACAAGAAGTTACTTATGTTGGTCATTTATTTACCATTTCAGGCTTATGAGCAGACCCTTCCAAGCAAACAGCTATTCTCAAAATGACAGCTCCAGACAATGTTCAATTCCTACAATGTTTTCTTAGCATGGTTAATTACCTAGCAAGTTCATTCCAGTTGTAAGCCAGCTAGCAGCACTGCTTAGAGAGCTGACACGTAAAGCTGTATCTTGGTCATGGTTGGAACAGCACCAGAGAGCATTTGATGTCCTGAAACAGAGAATTGCCAGTCCAGCAACTCACAAACCCATTACTCTTTTTTCAAATGTGGTCTTGGTTCTGTCATTCTTCAAGAGGGTCAGTCTGTTGCCTATGCATCCAGATCTCTAATCCAAACTGAAATGCAGTATGCTCAGATAGAGAAAGTGCTTTTGGCAATTATGTTTGCATGTTCAAAGTTCAATGATTATATTTATGGTAGACCTATCCAGAGGTAAACAGACCACCAACCTCTAGTCACTATTTTGAGAAAGCCTATGCAGACAGCCCTAGCTAGATTGCAATGTATGGAATTGAGATTGCAGAAGTACAGTTTCAATCTTGTCTACACAAAAGGCAAACTTCTTTATCTTGCTGATGCATTATCCAGATCACCCAGAAATCCCACTGAACAACATGAGAATGAGAAGGAGAATCTTCATTTTGAATCATGGAAGTGAGAATTTTTTTTCCACATGTCTTGATGAGCTTAGAAATCACACAGCCTTAGATCCTGTTTTACAGAAGCTCAATCAATTTATCAGTCAAGGATGGCCATCAAAGCAATCAAGTTTACCTCAGAAGTGCAACCTTACTTTCCTTACAGAGATGAGATTTTTTCTGGCAATGGTATCATCGTGAAATGTCCAAAAGTGATTGTTCCAAAGTCCTTGCAACCAGAGTATATTGCTATCTTGCATTGTGGCCACCCAGGAACTAATTCTAGCAAAAGGAGGGTGAGAGGACTAGTATTTTGGCCTTCTATGTCTAAGGACATTGAGACAGTACTTTTATCTTGTTCTGTATGTAATAGTACAAATCCACATCAACAGGAGGAACCACTTCTGCTAAACCAGATTCCTGAATTACCTTGACTGACAGTAGCCACTTGACATTTTTGAATGGAATGCTCAACATTACTTAGTGTTAGTAGACTCTTATTCCAATTGGTTCAAGATTGATCTACTTCCTAACCTAGTGCCCAGTACTGCCATTACTAAGATGAAGTGTCATTTTACAGTGCATGGTAGTCCGCACAAAGTTATTTCTGACAATGGCACACAGTTTGCTAGCCAGCAATTCAAAAGATTCTCTAAAGAGTGGGACTTTATCCATGTTACGAATAGTCCTGAGTACCTGCAGTCAAATGGTTTGGCAGAACATGCAGTTAAAAGTGTGAAACAGTTACCTGAGAAATTGAAACAAGACAATAGTGATGTTTTTTTCTGAATCTCTTGAATCTCAGAAATATTCCTCATGGTAAACATCTTGATTCACCTGCCCAGAGACTTCTGTCAAGGCAAACCGGAATCACATTACCAGTCAGCAGTAGTTTATTGGTTCCAAGTGTTAAGAGCAACAGATCAGGGAAAGCCCATCTGTTAAAGAAATGCCTAGTCCAGAAATCTTATTACAATGAATCCAGCAAACTGCTCAATCCATTACATGAAGGAGAGACAGCGAGAATGCAAATGTGCAATGGTTATGACCAAATTGGAGTAATGAAAAATGTTTGTCCAGAGCCAAGATTGTGTATTGTGGAATCATAAGGCGTAGAGTTTAGGTGGAATTGGAAACATTTCATGTCAGTGTCTGAGCCTGTACCCCAGCACCTAGCCTGTGAGGAAGATTATCTCAGAGGGAGTTATCCAGCATTCCAGTTCCAGAGGATGTTTCAGTAGATATCCCTGCTCCTGAGATGAATCCCAAAATTCTTGATATGAGTTGATAACCGAAGATTCCCCATGTTGCTAAACCCAGTTCTGATTATTATATTACTAGATCAGGTCGCATTTCCAGACCAAGTTACAGATACATGGCAACTCGGGCATGAACATTGTGTTTGTTTCTGATGTCTGTATTATTGCATGTCTTATTCCAATGTCATTTCATTGAGGGCAATCTATTTAAGAGGGAGGATGTAGATCAAAATGTGTGTAAAGCTTTAAGTAGCTCTCTAGGGGCTTACACAAGTGTATAAATACTGAGCATGTGCGAGCCTGACTGCCATTTTGTAGTAAGCTGGAGATGTAAGCATGTATGTCTGTGTAGTATGTCTGTTAATCAGTTCATTTGTATTTTGTAATACTGCTATCCATCCTGATGTGTTTCTATGTAATAAAGCATATAAATAAACTACCCCGCATGTTTGTCATCTATATTAGGTAGGGACAAGTGACAGTCAGCAAATATTAAGAGCTTGACTGTTTCCTAGTATATCATCAGCAGCATAAATCTTATGCACTAATGGATCAATAGCTTGTAGGGGGGATGAGGGGTTTCTTTGCCTCATGCCCCTCTGAAGAACAAAACTTTGAGAGAGAAACTCAAGCCAACTTGTACATAGGCCTTTGTTTGCATGTGTAATGCTTTGACTTTGGTAATAAACTCTCTAGGAAAATTATATGTAGCTAATGAATCATAAAGGTAAGTCCATTTGATGGAGTCAAAAGCTTTCTTAAAGTCAATTAAAACAGAGATAGATAAGTCTAACCCTAGGGGCTCATGCCTGATTAGAGTTATTAATAAGCACCAATGATCTGTACTAGACATGCTTTAATAAAACCTTCCTGGGCTTCATGTATCAAGGTAAGCAATATTGGCTCTATTTACCAAAACATTGGCATATATTGATAAGGAGAGAGGATGACAGTTTTCCACTTTAGTCAGGTCCCTACTTGGCTTATACAGTACTAAGATTTTGGACTATTCTAAGGATGGTGTCATGGTACCCATCTCAAACTTGTGATTAAATAATTTGGCAGTCGATTTAAAAAATAAATCTTGAATTGGTAAGTAAAAATTTATAGAACAATCATGCTGACAAGACGCGGTACACCAGGATAACCCAAGAAAAGTGCATTTTATTATTCTTGGATTACACTGATGTAACTCATCTCTTTAGTGTGGTTGTTCTATCTTTTCATTTCCTGGTTAACACCCTGACTTGTGGAACAAACATTTCCTGCTTTTTATGTAAAAAATTATGGCTAGGCCATCTGGTTCTGGAGCCTTACCATTAGTGGCTGATTTAAAAACTGACTTCACTTCATCATCAGTTATAGAAACAGCTAGTGTAGCTTTAACTACTTCCTCTGTCTTAGGAACAAGGGAATCTAACCAATATGCAAACTACTTCACTCTCTAGACATTGCCTTTTCTGTAACATCAACATATAACTTTGAATAAAAACCATTGAAAGCATCAGCAATTAAATTAGATGAAGTCAACAAAGGTCCATTTCTTCTCGAAATGGGATTGATAAATCCGGTCATCTCTTTTTAAGTCTATACATTAACAGGTTTCCTGGCATATAGCCTTGTGCCCAGAACTGTAGTGCAGCTATTTTAAGATAAAGCTCTGATTTCATTTTCATTAAAATTACCCTTTCCATTCTAACAATTTCATATTGTTATTCCAATGCAGACTTTGAATTTACTTTGTTTACATTCATCCCATAAGCCTTTCAGTTTGTTAGCTAACTCAGGACATTGTATTTTAATTTAATTTAGTTAACAACAATCAATGTCTGGATTGCCACCTTCATTAATAACCACCTACCCTTTACTTCCTTTATTTCCAGCCATAATTTTAGGCTTGAGAGAGTCTTTAAAACAAATGTCAACCCCTGTCTTTGATGTGCCAGCTAAGCTGGTATGTGCAAAACAGTTCTTAAGATGATAGCATCTGGCGAACGATCAGCATACAGCAAATGAATATACCTATGAGACACGTGCCTCAGTTATTGAGTTTAAACTTGGAGCATTTATAGTAATTTTCCCCAGTGCCATTAGACTGTTTAATAAAACTAACTAAAATGAAAAACTATGAATGAGAATCAATGCAAAAGGTTCCCACAGTCTTCCTCTGATTGAAATAGTAAAAACATATACAAGTCTATAATGTATTAACTCCAAAGTTATTCTTCACAAACAAGAGTAAATACAATTTTAAGGGATTTTGCCTAGGTGTTTGTTTAATAACTAGTGTATAAAATTCATTTACCCTTTTTCTTCCATGACACATGCTTCAATCCAGATTTATTGTCTTTCTTCAGAATGGAAATGGCCTTAACCACTTGGCTAAAAGCTTTTTGATGAGGTATTGATTACTGCTTAGGATCAATTGAAGGCACAGAACCTGGTTGCTTCATCTTTATTGGTGGGTTTTCATAGGAAGTAGCAGATTGTCCATCAGCAGTACAAAGAGCTGCCAATTTTCTAACTTCCCCAGTGGTCTCTCTGGGCTGTATCTGCCTTTCTGTTGATCTTCTTTTTAAGGCAGCAAATATGAATCTGAAGCAAAATCACTGCAGCCATAATGGCCACAAACTTCTTTAAGCCAATGGAATGCTTCTTCCTGTCTTTGGCTGTTAGCGCATTAGTGGTAACCACATTAGAAAAGTTCATATTAAAATCATACTGTTTCACCAAAGAAGAAACATTCAGTGACTGTGCCTTTCAAAGAAACAACACTGCATCTGGGGTAGGAAATTTAAAAACAAGTCCCTTTTCATCTTCTGCTGAGTTTGGCTGGTAAATTTAACACAGCAGGAATGTTATGACCATAGAAGAAATTTCTAATAGGGGAAAAGGCCTTCTTTCACACCAAGACAGATGGAGAGTAGTCCTGGAATGTTCTTATGTTATCTCCAGCCATTGTAAATTCTTTCCCTTCTTTGGCATTATCTAAAATTAACTGCTTCTCCTTAAAGATTAAAAAACACATGAAATCTTGGTGTGGTGTTTTCCCCAGCTTTGGAAGAGGCCTATGGGCTCGATGTGCATGTTCAAGCATAATGTCCTGTCTGAGATTCAAACCTGCTGGGGCAGCTGATTGCAGATATTGTAATAACGATCCATTAACTGCCCAGGTAACCCCACTAATTGCAGATTGTTTTACCTGGAGTGATTATATAGGTCCTCTATCTTATCTTTTAATTTCTTAATTGTCTCCATGCTGCCATGTCCTGGATTGTGTTGCTTGACATTGCACAGACTGCCATTTCCAAAAAATTTACTTTAGCCATTAATGTCGGTTTCTTTTCCTGTTGCTTTAAAGAGAGTTAATTTAGCTTATTGATATCTTTCAATACTTTTATTAGTCCAGTCAGACTGTCTATTTTGTACATAAACATAAACTGAGAGGGCAATAGTGGCCTGCACCAGCTGTGGGATGCTTGGCATCATTAGTTTCCATTATCTTAACTAGGTTTCCATCAAATAAACTAAAAGCAAAAGTTTAAGATGAAACAACTTGTCGATACTTTTAGTGTAGTTATTTTATCTCATTGGTTGTTTAGCAGCTATAACTTTACACATGGGTCATCAGCTAACACCCCAGTGCCACTATGCTGATAATAACCCCCCCCCCCAGCGTGCACAAGGAAAATAATAAAATTGGCAAATTCTAAATAGCCAGAAAGGTTTAAGTGATTGGAGCTATATCTATTTTCCTACAGATGTGTAAAGGGAGACGTTACTTTGGTGTAAAGTTCATGAAAGATGCATATTTAAGAAAATGTCTACTAATAGAAATATTGAAAAAGTTATTGCATTACATTTCAGATACATTTCCTGTCCATTTCGTTCCTTTCCTTTTTAATTTAAAAGAGAAAATATCACATATTCACAGGCAATGGGAAACTGAAATATTGCTGATTGAGGAAGACTTCAAATATAGACAATGACAGTGCTATCAGTTTGCAATAGTAAAGAAAGATAAACATGCTTCATATCAAATATGTTTTTCTTTTGACTGGAAATCCCCTGGCACCACTATTTTCTCCAGAAGAACCACAAGCAAGTCTTCTGGAGGCATTTCTCAAGAAATGATGGTCAAGATGTGGGTGCAGTTTTCTTGGTACATTACCTCATACCTTTACTAGACACTAGACAGGCCATCTGCATTTGTATTCACAATACCTCTCGTATGCTGTTTAATAATATTATAGAATTACAACTGTAAACTCCATTTAAGAAACTTCTCGTTCTGCCCATTTGCTTTTTGTAGCCACTTTAATGCATTGCGATTTGTCTCCACCGTGAACTTTCTGCCATATAGTAGGATCATAACTTTTGTAGACACTAGACTATACCTAGACATTCTCTCAATGGCTCCTTAACTTTCTACCCTGGTTGGTAGTCTGTGGCTCAAGTACATAATAGTATGCTCTTATCTTTCCCTCTGGGGAAACCTGGCTAAGTACATTCCCCATCCCTATAGCAGGAAATGAATATAATGAGGAACAGCTAGTACAAAAGCTGACTTCCATCATTGTGCAGGTGGCAAGGCTACATAGCAGTAACCGCTGGTGGTCAGTAGTAGTTAGACAATTACTACCATTCTCTAAGGCTTGGCTTCCCATTCTTCCTTCTGGACTATTAGTGTTGTCAACATTCCTTTTCAACATAAGGAAACAAATGCATGATTACAAAAGAAGAGTTTGTGTTGCTAAGCAGTCACTTGCAAATGGTTCCATTATGTGCAATGCATGCATAATGACCCAGTGTTTTATGCTACTGCAGCTCTGTTCAATATGTTTTGCCAGTGCTGCTCCATTGTATTCCACATTAGTAGTCATGCATACTTTAATAACAGACTTGCCACTTTGTAATTAAACCACAGCACCTTCATCTAGGTCATCTGCTACCTAGAGCATTGCAAGTATAAAGTTAATAAGTGCTAACTTTTCTACAGAATTTCTTGCTGGAAATGTGCGTCTTAAACAGCTGTTCTTGGCCAACTGCTAATCAGCTTGTCTGCAGCCTCTGTATCCTGCTATTGTCTTTGCCTTTCCATAATCCAATATGCTGATAAAACAGCCGTACTCTGCAAATATTACTTACTCTAAAGGCTATACTCCAAGAAGACTTCTCCAAACTGGATATGTGGTTAAAGAACTGTCATTTACTCTTCAAGAAACCAAGGAAAATCTATCTTATTCTGGGGCATTCGTTTCAGGGAAAAAATATTTTCCAGTTTTAATCATCCATGTAACAATCGTTGCCTAGCTGATGGCCATGTATTGGCCTTGTTCTTGCCCCATAAAGGGAAATAAGTGCATGACATGATGGATGGAAGGAGTAGAGGACAAGTCATAGCACTTACTCTTTTAAATAATCAGGGTCACTCTTGATAGCTTCATAACTTTGGATGTGCATACTGATCAGATCATTAAAAAGTAATAATCAAATACTTGTTGGTCTCAGTCATAGGTTCATAGGTAGGTACTAGGCCATCAGCTCTAGGGCCTATACAAACCTAGCCAAAAGGTACCCTGGCTTTCGCCACCCAAGAAAATTGTTTTCCTGTGCCCCTGTCGAGCAGAGCCACAGAGGTGATCCCTGGGGTGAATTTTCTATTTCCCATCCAATCATCAAGATTTTTCTTGAAGAGTGCTAATGAGGAGCTCTGTTTGATATAGATAGGTAGTTTGTTCCAGAGTATGGGAAGTCTCTGAGACAGGAATCTATCCCTCCAGCATGTTCTGTTTATTGTGGTGACAAGGTTTAGGTCCCTAGAGCATGTAGCTCAGAGGGATTGGGATTTCTTTACGTGAAGCATGTCCAACAGCTCTGGGTTTGACATAGCTTTGTATGTTAAGCAGAGATCACATCTGAGTAGGAGATATGTGACAGAGTAAAGCTGGAGTTTTTTTGAGATGGTCTGTGTATAGCATCTGTTTAAGGCCAGTGATCCTCTTTGTGAGGAATTTCTGCAGCCTTTCCAGTTGTTGTAGATGTCTTGTGAGGTACATAGCAAAAAGGGCATTGTACTCTATAATGGGTCTAATGAGTGAGGGGAACAATGACCTCTTTTCTCTTATCATACTTTTGGTGTTAGACTACCACCTATGTGGTAGCTCATGGGTACAGAGTTTTTACCAAAGGGGATGACGATGTACTTTTTGACACCAGGCATCTGTCTCAGTGAGGCCTTTTTGTAGGATGTTCACATTGTTAGGAGTTTCAATTATGGCTCCTAGTTTGCAGTCATCTGCAAACTTCATTAGCCAAAGACCTTCTGTGTTAGCCTGTACTTCATAAAAATAGATACCAAACAGGAGAGGACCCAGGACTGAACCCTGTGGTACTCCACTTGTCACTGGTCAGAAGTCGGATTTGGATTCTGCTACTTTCACAGTGTGCATTCTGTCAGTGAGCCAGTTGGCAACCCATCTTGTGACATAGGGATTTATACCTAATTTAGTGAGTTTATTTATAATTCCAGAGTGGGGGATGGTGTCAAAAGACTTGGCGAGATATAAATAGGCTTTGTGAACCACCTTACCCTTGTCTACAGCTTTGGTGACTGCTTCAAAGAAGTCAATCAGGTTTAGGAGACATGATCTGCCTTTTACAAACCTGAACTGGGTGGGGTCCAGAGTTTGGAGATTGCCAATGTCTTTGTTTAGAGGTTCCATGATGATACCTTCCATGACCTTGCAGACCAGGCTCATTAGGCTAATGGGGCGGTAGTTTCCAGGGTCCGTGGTGGCTCCCCCTTTGTGGAGTGGAATAACCATTGCTGTGCGCCATTCAGTGGGCACAAAGCCTGAAGTGAGGCTATGATTGAACATGGTGCTTAGGTGGAGTGCCAGTTCATTCTGTAGTTCATGTATAATGCAGCCTGGGATGTTGTCAGGTCCCATGAATGCTGTGTTCTTTACCTTGGAGAGTGTGGTTTTTACCTGTGCAGCTGTAATTACAGAAACTTTGCATTCTTCTGGTATAGAAATGGGCTCCTTAGGGGGTGAGCGGGGGTAATGTTAGCACTGAACTTATCTGCCAGGAGGCTGGCAATATCAGTTGGTTCTGTATATTTAGTGCCATTGTGCTGCAACTCAGAGCAGATCTGAGTGTTGCCATTGAAATTCTTGAATAAGCTATAGAATGCTTTGTGGTTGTCTTTAGAATCAGTGGCGATTTTGTTTTCATAACTAGCTTTGGAGTATTTTATGGGGGATTTCAGCTTCTTACTGAGGCTGACCAGGGAGTTCTTCCAGTCATGGGATTTTACTCATTTTTGCAACAGTTTCTTTCTTCTGTTGTAGAGTTTGTTTATGGCAGGAGACCACCAGATTGGCTTCCTTTGTTTTGGAGGAAAGCATATTGGTTCTGTTAGGGATAGCATGATCCATGCACTTGTAAGTGCCTTTAAAGTGCATTTGTGTAGGATTCAGTCGTACCTCTATTGTCCATCTACATGGGTGTTGTGAAGTTTGCTACTTCTGTCTTAAGAAGTGTGAAGTTAGCTTTGGAGAAATTTTTTGCAGTGGTTTCCATAATGGGGGTGGGGGAGGGATGTGGATATCTAGGCTGATTAGCTTGTGGTCGGATCTGACTAATGAGGAGTTGACCTCTGGTGTGGAACACCAGTCACTCATGTTGGTAATGACCAGGTCTAGGATATTGCTGCCCCTGGAGGGGGTGTGGATAAGTTGATCCAAGACTTTGGAATTTATGAATTCCAGATACCATTGAGCAAAAGAGTTGGTACATGAGTAGTTTTCCCAGTTAATGGTGGGGTAGTTGAAGTTGCTCATTATTAGGGTGTTGGGTTGTACCCTAATATTTTCCAGTGTATCAAGAAATGAGGAGTGGGAATCCTGGGGCATGGTGGGGGATCTGTAGCAAGTTACAGTTTGGATTGCTGTCTTGCCCAGAGTTAGTTGCACTTGGATAATCTTGGATGCATTATGCTGAGCAACTATTCTGGAGGTGTGGATATCCTTAATGAATATGGACACGCCTCCACCTTTAGTGTTTCAGCCCAGGTTAGGTGGCCGGAAGGTGTGGTATGAATTATAGCCTGGTAATGCAGGGGTGCTCTCTGGGGCCTTGAATCAGGTTTCTGTCACTGCATAAATGTCAATGTTCTCCATTTTAAGGAGTGCATCGAATGAATGCATTTTGAGGTTTAGACTTCTAGCATTGAGTAGCATTACCCACAGATTTTGCTTGCTTGTACCTGTTATGGTGGTGAATTTGTCATTTGAACCTTGCCTAAAAAAGGCACTATAGTGGTGGCAAGAGCCTTAGCCAGTATCCAGAATCCCAAGGGCGACAGGTGGAGGCCATCTCTGGCAAAGCATCGTGGGTCTGTCAGTCATGTCATTCCAGGCCTGGCAGATACTGGATCCCCTAAGAATGACACCAGAAGCTTAGCCAATTGTTGAATTCAATCATTTTGCCCTTGTATCATTCTGGGTGATGGCAGGATGCTATTCAGGGCTAGAGTCATACCTGCCTGGGTTACAAGATTGGAGAGCTCCTCGATGTCTCTTATGTAGTCCAGGGAGGTACATCTCAGGTCATTCACATCAACATGGAAAATGACAGAGTCATATTTGTACTTGTTGTGGAGTGACCTGAGTGTGTGCGTTATGTGGTGGATCCTGGCACCCAACAGGCAGCTGACAGTAACTTTCTCCTTGTATAGCCTGGTAAGTGGAACATTGATGTGCCTGACTATAGAGTCACCTATGACTAGAGTTTTGGGTACGTTGTTATGCCTTATGGGCTGTAGTTGAGTGGCACAATGAGTTTGTGGGTTATGTGTCATTTGGGTTGTGTTGGGGGGTAGAGGTTGCATGTGTTTCCGCTTTGGAGGTCTCTGTTGCTTGAGCAGATTTTTATTGAGAGCCTCCGCGAATGTAGGTGTGTGTTTTGTGTTGCTATGTGTGTGTTTTGGTGGTGTAGGTTTTGAGGTACTATGAGGTGAGTGTGGTGTGGTGCAAGTGTTTACCTTCTCCTCTTGTCTGTCTGGTCCAGTCCTGGGTGAAGAGAGCTTTGCTTCCAGTTTGGCTATATAAGTGCATCTCTCACAGGTTGTAGTGTTTGGTGGTAGGAGGAGTGGGTTGTATGTATACATGAGACAATTGCTCCATTGCCCCAAGATGCCCAGATTCATCAGGTAGACAGGAGAAAACACCAGGAGCTGACCCTTAGACATGCCTGGATAGGTGCTTATTTATTAAGTACTAAAAGCTGTTTTCCTCTAGACAAGTGAGGAAAGTTGAGTGCTGTAGTAATTTGTAGCTTATTTTGTGTTTACAGCGAGTTCTGAACAAGTGCTGATCAAAGAAACAGATTCGAGTGCTAAAACTAAAACCTGGCTAGTTCTAAGGGAAAATTTGAAAAGCAGACTTTATGGCACCAGTAATAGTTTAACCCTACCTAAGTGGCGATGCGTAAAGTGTAATTTTTTATATATAACAGTAGCAAATGAACAAACTGAATGAAAAAATTAACCAATAAAAAGCTAAAAACTGAGACCCGTTTCAGCAGTCTTCAATCAGACAAGTTCAAACTGCACACTCCTGCCACTAGGGTGCAGGGGAACCTTCTCCAAAAAAAGATGGTCTGGATTAGTGCTCAAGTTATACAAGCAAAGCTAGATTCAGCAGGTCTGAATTTAGTCTATGCTACAGCAAACAAGGCGTACCAATTTCGGAAAGAAACAGTTCAAATAAGCACAATATGCCTTTAACCAGAAACTCTCAGCTCAGAAGGGCAGAATCTACCATCTCCTTCCACAAGACTGCAGGCTACACCTTCTTAATGTAAAATAACTGGCCTGAAACCCAAGTGCTTAAACCAGAACTAATACTCTTAGAATAACAGACACTAAGCCTTCAGTCAGCAACTCCTGACATAGAAGGATGTAAGCTACATGTCCTGCCACAACAGTGCAGACCACAAACTTTCTTAATGTCAAGCAACTGGTCTGAAGCCCAAGTGCTACAACCAAAGGCTTAGAATAACAGTTACAATTTAATCAGGCTACTAACAAGCAATAATAAATGCAGCAGAATAAATGCAACAAAGTAGGAAGAAACACAGATACAGTAAAAGCAGATGAATAAAGTGCATTTTTTTTATATAACAATAGAAAACGAGAAAACTTATTTAAACAAATTGCCCAATTAACAAGTAAAAAAGCTCAAAACTGAGCCATGTTCCAGCAGTCTTCAATCAGACAAGTTCTAACTGCACACTCCTGCCACTAGGGTGCAGGGGAACCTTCTCCAAAAAAGAAGATGGCCTAGATTAGTGCTCAAGTTATACAAACAAAGCTAGATTCAGTATGCCTGAATCTATGCTACAGCAAACAAGGTACACCAATTTCAGAAAGAAACAGTTCAAATAAGCAGCCACAATAATTTGTTAACCAGAAATTCCCAGCTCAGAAGGGCAGAAGCTAACCTCTCCTCCCACAAGAGTGCAGATCACAAACCTTTTTATTGTAAAATAACTGGCCTGAAGCCCAAATGCTTAAACCAGAACGAATACACTTTTAGAACAACAGACACTGAGCCTTCAATCAGCAATTCCCAATTTAGAAAGATGGAAGCTACCTGTCAAGAACGATTTGCTATCAAGCTCTAGATATACCATTGTATCATCGGTTCATTTCTGTTCTGTTACCCTAACTGTCCCTCTACTGTATTCACCAGTTTTACTTCTAACAATTCTTCCAGGCCATTACAAGTTTATAAGAAATATGCAAGACTGGATTTCATGACCCCTTCCAGGATCCATTAGTTTGAACAATGCAAGAACGTAAATTGGCTGATTTTCTCCTACACAAATATAGCTTAGTTTCCCATTCTACTCCCCCAGTTGTTTTTCCCACAAAAGTCACTACCTACTTATTCATTCTTCATCTAGCATTTACATTCTAGCAGCTGCACTCTTCAGGGGCACAGCTTAACCAATAAAAAAAGCCAGAAGTCACAATCACCATGGTTATACATTATTTCCTAACTTCATAAGTGAACGTGAAGAGTCTTCTACTAGATATTAGAAGCAACAAATCAAAAATTGTGTTATAAATTCTATATGCCTGCATTTCCATACACTTTATCAAGCGTAAAGTAGACAGCTGCATGGGGACAGATGCCCATTTTTCCCACAGAACCTAACCAATCTCCACTCACACCCATTAAGATCTATTTCAACCTAACCCACATTAATCTATTCCATCCAGCCCATCCCAATATTTCTTTCCAAATCATTCCATCATCTATTTGAATAATACTGTCAAAAATAAATAAAATTAGTTGTGAGAAAATAAACATTTATTCCTTAAATGCATGCATATTATTCTCAAGTAGTCTTTATTTAAGTCCGTGGAGAAACAGAAGGCCATCTACTGTATCTGGTCCTAATTATGATCTTCTGTCTTCAAGAACATGATCAGCCAGCTGATGAAAATGATCATTCAAATGGTGAGCTGGCAGTTGGCACTCCAAGAATTCACCTGACGACAATGAAAAGATTTCTCCATGTTGATGACTTTTCTTTCCAATATGATGAGACATCTTCTGCTACTGCAGCAGTACTTTCCATACATGTACCCACCTCAGAAGTACTTGAAGCAGATGCAGATGAGCGGTAGAGGTCTTCAAAGAACTTTGTATTGAGCTTCATCTTTTTTTAGGTGGTGAGGCACGAGTCCAACTAGATTTTCAGTAACTGACATGATATCTATCATATACATACATACATATATATATATATATATATATATATATATATATATATATATATATAAAACTTAAGTCTGAAAATGTTGAGTGTACTTTGTTGGCAACAGTATGTTGAAGTGGTCCTTGAACCTTGAATCCAGTAAATCTGATGCACAATGCAGTTTGTGAACTATGAAGCAGTTATTTAGCATTTTGATAAGGTGAGGTTTTAAGTACATGACAGTGCCATTCTCTGAAGGATTTTGAGTCAAATATTTTTGGAGTTTTATTTTTTTAGGTAATGCAATGGACTCATCAGTAGGAAGCCATTTTTTGGCAAAATCAAATGATTCAAATACTTGAATGACAACAGCCAACAGGTCTTTACCAGTGTTATCCAGCAAGTGAAGATTTCCGTTAAACCATGACTCAGTGCTGATTGCATGCAAATCTGCAAAATTTGCTTCTGCTGACTTCTGTGTTACACTGTTCCAACATGTTGCAATGCACTGCTTTGGTGTTGTGGTCAAGTGATTATTAATTTTTGTTCACTTTGTTTTGGCCAAATGATTATTAATTTTTGTTCACTTTGCTAGACTCACTATTTCTTCACAGGTTTCAATGAGGAAGATTAATTTAGAGAGTTAACTATCAGTATCTATTAGTTGCAGGCAATGTGCCAAGACAATGTTCAAGTTATGACAGGAATATCCAATCCAAATGCATTCCCAAAAGTAGCTTTCATATTACTGGCATCATCTGTAGCAAAACATTGTCTGAAAGTTACATACCAAATTCATCCAGACTTGACTTTACTTTCAGCTTAATATTAACAGCAGTGTGCTTTTCATCAAGAAGTTTTCTTGCCAGGATAAATGATTCATTTAGCCAATTATTTATGTATGTACTGTCACAGTTATGTAGCTGTGATTGCTTTGAACATGTGACCAAATGTCTATAGTAACTCCAAACACAGGCACTAAAGCTAGCTTATTCATTAGAAGAATATTTCCTTCTTTTTCCTCAACACCAGTAAGGTGACAGGATACACCTGAAACAGATGGTATGACCTGGTCAAGGCTGACATTCCCATATTAATCACCAATAGAAATAAGATTAACTGCCAAATCCCTAAATCTATCACCTCCACAATTCAGAAAGGCCTAATACATTTTGCACACATGGCAACTATAGTGTCAGTAACTTCAGATTTCACATGTCCAGACAGTGCTTTTGATTCTTTAGACAATGAAAAGCCATGCAACACAGTAATTTTACTTGAAACAGACCAGTTTGTATAGGTTTTTCACTGAGCCTCCGCCGAATATAGAGCCCAACCCACAGGATACCTTAGTTAATAATATAAAAGGTTACAAAGGTAATCTATTTTATTACCTTTATATGTGAATACTAGGCTAACTGCCCAGAAAGGCCATTTTATGCCTGGTGACTAGTCCAAGGTTAGAACCAAGCCACATGCTTTGTATTATGAGGTGAAGACCTTAACCATTATGCCAAACCCTCCATTTTGTACTTGACTGAAACAAATAAATGCCTACATGTGTGCCTGCATAACACTTTCCCAGAAGTTGTTTTAATTGCAGAACCTACCAAAGGAAATCAAAAACTTTGTAAAACACCAAAAAAGTCGGAAGGAGACAGGCAGCAGTAGCGTGACAAAAGCAAACAGTAAATTGTGTAAAAAACATGCGTATTAACATTTGACAAGTTTATTAAAACAAGACACATTTTCATCTCTCTTGAATGAGAAACTTCTTCAGGAGTAATAAAATTATAACACTGGAACTGTTTAAAAGTTCCGCCTAAAGGCCAAACAGTGAAATTGCCCAATCAGCAAAAATGATTTTTTTAAAAGCATTTTTTTTTTTTTAAAAGCACAAGTGAACAATGAAAACCTGGTCAAATTAAACAGTGTTACTGAAAAAGAATTTTATGTGTGAAATCATATGTATAAAATAGTATACATAGCAGAATAATCAAAATTAAAAACTGGATTCTATAGTACAAAATAAGAATTTACCCCTTAATAAAAATAATGGAACACTAACAAATGCAAGTGTTATGTTGTAAAATCACACTGAATCATCTCCTCATATAATACCTGAAGTGCGGTAAAACAAAACTGAAAATGTAACGATATATATATTTTTATCTCAAGCAGCTCTTCAATTTCAGTAAGCAAGTAATATTGCAATTGTCATTTAGACCCGGGACACAAAATGCATTTAAAAGAAGTTGCCATTCTAGTTCACGACATTCTAACTGGATGGAAACTGGACTGCATCTAATATCCCAAGTTACCTGGTCTATAGCTAAGAACTGGAAACAATGATCCAGATTAGCATTAACATGTTTAGCTAGTGCATTATCACTCTTGTTTTTGGAGATAGCATAAGTGTGTTCGTAGATTCTATCCCGTAGTCTACGATCAGTTTTTCCCACATAGAAGGCATTACAGCGTATGCACATAGCTAAATAGACTATGCTTGTAGAATTACAGTTGAGTTTATACCTGATGTAATATTTCTTATTGTCAACCTGGAAATGGTTACTTCTTTTTACATGTTTACACATTCTACAAAACCCACAAGGAGAGGACCCCCACAAAATCTATTACCTATCTTGAATTGTTTACGTTCTAGAAGGCTTTTGAGGTTAGAACCTCTCCTGTAAATGATAGTTGGGAAGGAACCAATTCTCTCTGCAAGTGTGCTGTCTTTAGACAATAAGTGCCAGTTCTTATGTATCAACAGTTTAATACATTCACTTTCATTGTTAAAAGAAGTGATAAAACTGTGCTTGTAGTGTTGGTCGGTAGGTTTGGCAGTCACCTCCAGGGTGGTCATGTTAGACGGTTCAAAGGAAAGAACACCACTCAGGTGTAAGTCGCTATTAGGTTCAATGATAGAAATTGACTCAATATTGTGACTGTCTTTCCAAACCAAAATAGGATTGAGTAGTCCAGGTTCTCGTTTGTTTCTGACTTCTACTATTAAGTCGTGTACTAGATGTGTGGGATAACTCCTATTCATAAACATATTTTCAAAAAAATTGCATATCTCTATATATATATATATATATATATATATATATATATATATATATATATATATATATAAAAACTCCAACCCAACACTTTACCTTAGGAAAACCCTTTCCATATCAATCTATCCTAAAGCCCTTTTCCCATTTTGCACATGGGGTTGGGGTGTCACTTCCGGAGTGACAATCATTTTGAGCCATGGTTTACTGGGTGACTAGCCTTGCTGCGGTTTGTAATGCCTGGATATAGTACTGTTATACTAATTTAGTACATTACCACTAACATTCTTTGCAGTTAATGATAAAACTCATTCTACCTCACATTTTAAAATACCACTGCATACCATACAAGAATGCTTTACAGTATAACACTCAATTTACAGCAAGAAATTTATTATATAGATATCAATAAAAACCTTTTACGTCAGTCCCTTCATTGCCATAAATATTAATGATAGAGTGGGGATTATAGTTTAGAGTCATACCCCCAGTGTCGCACAGTCAATGTTCAAGTCTTTTTGGCCAGTTCTTGCAAATATCACAGTTCACATGACCAAATTGCATCCATTGGAAATGATACTTTACAGTTTTACAATTTATTCAGCAATTTCATAAAGCTGGCCTTCCTGATCATCTGTTTCCCAGCACTTGTCCCTGGTACAAGTTCAAAGGCACTCCTGTTTTTTCTAGTTGGTTGCTGAGATTTTTTTTCTGTCTTTCAAGTATTTTCTTTGGACTAATCGAAAAGGTTTCAGTGGCAAAGTCATTCTATGGGCTTTGTTATTGTCAGAAGAGTAAGAAACCGAGTCCCCTTCAGCTGGCTGGCTCACCCATTTTTGGCTGAACTATTTTCTCCTTGGCCTGTTCTGCATCCAGAAAGGCCGCTGAATTTTCAGGAAAAAATATTCTAAAGGCAGTTGGTTATAGCAACTTAAATATTATGCCTGCTTCTTGACATCCTCTGACAGCAGGGATAAACTTGCTTCCACCTGCTTGATGTCAATGAATAATCATTTTACACAGTCTGTTGTCTCCAGTTTTTAATAACTTTTCCTTCTTCCACTGTTTGTCAGAAGCCACTCTATCTCCAGTGTGATTGCATTTTAAACACAGGTCTTGACTGCTTTCTCCTAGGCAGATTTGTAGCATACACACAATGTGCCCTCTCAGTTAACAAAACTCTGCTGTGGAATACCAGTCCAGTTGCTTGTTTGCACTTTCATAAAGTTAATGCAGTCTACTTCTGTTTTCCTCTGGTAAAGTAGAAAATCTCTAATTTTCTCAGCTTGCTATGTCTTCCAACTCTAATTTTTGAAACAGTTCACATTGGGAGACTGATCTTCAGCCATTTTCTTAATTTCAACCTATGGTTTCCATAGATTTATCAGCTCAGCTAAATAGCTTCTATTCTCACTTGCACTGTTCTGAGAAAGTATGTCTAAATTTGTGATAGGTTCCGGTTGACCGATCCCAAAAGGAGACAGTCTATTTAGGGAGACAGTCTATTTACTTTTGTGACTTTTTTTTCAGATATTTTTCAGTATGTTGATTTTCACCTGTGTTTTGATGCTTGTGCATTTCAACAGGTCAGTATAAACTGACATGTATACATATGTGTAGTGTTCATATAAAATAAACCAAACAGTAGTAATCAAAAGCACATGGCCTCCAGCCTTCAATACACCTGGGTGTAGTCCAATTACAAGTCTATGCATGTTAGATATTCATTTGAGGATGTCATAGAGATCTTTGCAGTCATTTTTAAGCAAACTTCTGAAGGGGTCTCTCTCTCGCTCTCTCTTCAGTTGATGTGGCAACACAATTCTGGAGGAAGGCAATGCCTGTTACTGGGATTCATAAGCTGCAGGAGTATTATACATATTGTAGTAAAAGTGTACAGGTGATCTGTGATTCACAAATAGCTATAAATAAGTCTATAAGGATAATCTGCAGTGTTTAAAATATGGCTGCTTAAGCTGACGGACACAATATAAATCAGCAATGGTTGCGAGCAAAATAGCATTTCATATGCCTGAACTCTATACTATAAACTGATGAAATAAATGGTACTGTGAATGACAAAAATATGGATTGTACTGGTCCATTCTCTCTGAGATGCTCTTGGTAGTGTAAAACATCACAAGGTGTAATGTGTAGATCAGCAGTGTTGGGTATCTCAGTCTAGGCTGTATGTTATATAAAAAACTGCATAGGACAGAACTTTTTCTTCTTAACAATTCTGGAGCTGGGTTGACTTTACCATGCCACATACAAATATGAGTGTCATATGAGCCTGCCCAGGACATGACAGTGTAGATGTTACCCTTGCTGTTAGGTACTTAGGTTCCAGCTTTCTCCAATGTGCTGGATGCAATAACATTTCAGTAGCCTCCTTAGAATAGTGTAGAGTTCTCCATGTCAGCTGCATGCAGTCCTTATCTGCAATCTGCAACATGTACAAGACCATATAGTGTTCCATAATGCTCTATCTCTCTCGCTCGAATGTTGACCACTATTCCTGCATCATACAAGGTAGTAGGTCTGTCAGTGCTTGTGGATGCAACTGACTGCTTCCTTGTTCCCAACAGGGTCCTATGTATGCTGCAGAGTTGGTATATCTGTACAGGAAGTGATGAACGTCTTTCAGCTAACAATGTATATATAGTTCAGACTATTTATTTATTGTTTCTTTCTCTAGCACGTCTGACCCTAAGTCAAGCTTGTTCTGCTACAGGGTGAGTCAAAGGCAGAAGCAATAGTGTCATATGGAGCCATGAAAAGCATAACAGATTTAGGTACAAGATGTAGGGAGCACAAGATGGATTAGTACAAGGACTTGAGTCTTTCACCAATGTGCTATTATAGTGCTACCCAGTCACAGATGTCCTACTGAGGCAGAGGTATTATCTCTTCACAATGACAATAGTTATTCTTTACAAACTACTTTGACAATGTCACCTTCTTTCTTTACTAGAAGAGCCCATTGCATTGCATATGTCATGCTGTCATGGTTTTAACCTACCCTAAAACAGCAAGTGGTGATGGAATAAGCTAGGCAGGTATTCACATTTTACCATATATATCTGACTGAATTCTTTTTGCCTGGTCCCTGTTTTCAAAATTGTTTATGAGTGATATCTCATGTCTGGTATTTGCAGTTAATGCACAGTCTTATGGTAGGGCATGCATTATTTCAGTTGTTCATAGGTTCATAGGTCGGTACTAAATTATTGGCCCTAGGGCCTATACAAGTCTAGCCAAAAATGTACCCTGGCTTTCGCCACCCAAGAAAATTATTTTCCTGTGCCCCTGTCAAGCAGAACCACAGAAGTGATCCCCGGGGTGAATTTCCTATTACCCATCCAATCAACAAGATTTTTCTTGAAGAGTGCTAATGAGGAGCTCTGTTTGTGGGAGTCTCTGGGACAGGAATCGATCCCTCCGGCATGTTCTGTTTATTGTGGTGACAAGGTTTAGGTCCCTAGAGCATGTAGCTCGGAGGGATTGGGATTTCTTTAAGTGGAGCATGTCCAACAGCTCTGGGTTTGACATAGCTTTGTATGTTAGGCAGAGATCGCCTCTGAGTAGGCGATATGCGACGGAGTAAAGCTGGAGTTTTTTGAGACGGTCTGCGTAAGGCATCTGTTTGAGGCCAGTAATCCTCTTTGTGAGGTATTTTTGCGGCCTTTCCAGTTGTTGTAGATGTCTTGTGAGGTACATACCAGAAGGGGCGTTGTACTCTATAATGGGTCTAATGAGTGATGAGTAGAGGGGGACAATGACCTCTTTTTCTGGATGACTTTTGTGATGAGGTATGCCACGTAGAAGGATTTCCTGTATATTATTATTATTATACTAAGCATGCTGTAACTAGGCATAAAATGCCTACTTATGATTCCCTCTAATTTATCCATAAGTTCCTTGATTACTAATGTAAAAAAAAAGTGTCAGCCACAGTTAAAAAAAAAATCCAGCTGCCTAATGAACAAATATCATCGAAATAAATTTAGTTAAAACACTCTAAAATCATTAGCTCAACCTCCAGTTAAAGTTTATATAACTTTATGCCCATCATGGATAAGCAGCTATTTTATCTGCAGTTCGGAACATCTGTTTTTTATTTATATATTTTATTTTTTTTACATTTGTTGACTGGGATAGTCCGACTAGATACATGTCCATTTTCAGCGGAGGCCTGGGGAGGAAAGCTCCAAGGTAAAACATACAGTAAAAATCACAAAATGATTACAAGTTACACACAGTTTAGAGGCTCGAGTTGAGCAAGCAGGTAATAAAATCATACATTTTTAAAACAGTGGTGAAAAATTGACTAGGCAATGTTACAGGATTACAGACTATAGAGGAGGATCTAGTTGGGTTTTGAGCAAGGACATAGCAGTGAGTTTTAAAGTATAGCTTGAGGCTTTTTTGAACTGATTAAGTGAGGGTTCAAAAGTAAGATCAGCAGGAAGAGAGTTCCAAGTTTTGCCAACAGAGTTAGCAAACAGAGAGCCCCAGCAGAGTTGTTGATTTTGGATATTTCAACCAGTAGTTTATTAGAAGAGTGAAGTGACCTTAGGTTGCTATAAGGGTTGATGATATTTTTAAGTGTAGGCACATTATCAGGGTGGTTGAGAACTTTATGGGCAATTATAAGCTGGTTGCACTGAAATAGGCTAGGCCATTCTAGCCACTCCAGAAGATTTAGGTTGTGACAATGGTGGGTCCTATAGGCCGTGCCTGTTGCAAATCTAGCAATATGGTTATAACAGCTGGAGAGTTTGCTAAGAGCAGATTTGTTCAAATTAGTGAGTAGAAGGGAGGCATAGAAAAGAGTGGAGAGTATATGGGAATAAGCAATAGCAATCCTAGCAAATGGAGTAAGGAAAGGTTTGATCTTCTAGAGGGAGCCAAGTTTTTTGTTAATGATTTTGATAGTTTGATTGACATGGATATCAAATTTGAGGGTGTTGTCTATTGTGACACCTAAGAGTTTGGTTTGCACTTCTGGGGAGATAATGGTACCATTATTAGAATTTATGGTAAAGAGTCGTGAGGAAGACTTACAAGTGGGGGAGAAAAGAAGCAACTTTGTTTTGTTAGGGTTTAATATCAGCTGAAGGTTAGAGACAAGTTTCAACTATATTGAAAGTATTCTGGGTTAATGTCATTAGATCTGTTGGGGAGGTGGCTGAACAAATTAAGGTGGAGTCATTCGCATATTGGATACAGGTAGCATTTGGGATGACAGTGGGAAGGTCATTAATAAAGAGAGAGAAAAGCAGGGGTCCTAGTATGGAGCCCTGGGGGACACCTAGGGTAATGGGTAGATGGGTTGATAGTTTGTCCATCCATAGGACAGATTGTTGTCTACCACACAGGTAAGATTGGAACTATTGAAGCGCATGGCTATTTAGTGAGAATGCCTTAAGGGTGTGCATGAGTATTTGGTGGTTGACCATATCGAAGGCCTTGGAGAGATTTAAAAAGAGGGCAGAGGAAAGCTTGCTATTATTTTGGTTATCGCCGATGATATTAGAGATGGATAGGAGGGCTAAAGTGGTACTGTGGTGTGGCCTAAAACTGTGCTGAGTGTTAGCCAACAGCTTATTCTGGGTAAGATAATACACAAGTTGTTTATGGTCACACTTCTCCATAATTTTAGCCAATGGTGACAGCATAGCTATGGGTCAAAAGTTTGACAGTTTGAAGGAGATGCCTCCTTTATGGAGTGGTATATATGAGATATTTTCCAAATGGAGGGGCTGATGGCTTTAGATAAGGTTCTGTTGATTATGATGGAGATGGAGAATGCTATTGCATCTGCTGCTTTTTGTAGATATTCTGGTGGGAGGAGATCAGCTGCTAGAGTTGTTGGTTTTAATTTCTTAATTAGAGATCTGATAAGTGATGTAGAAATAGGCTGAATGCTAAAGGAGAGTGGGGTATTGCATCTGCTGCTTTTTGAAGATATTCTGGTGGGAGGAGATCAGCTGCTAGAGTTGTTGGTTTTAATTTCTTAATTAGAGATCTGATGAGTGATGTAGAAATAGGCTGAATGCTAAAGGAGAGTGGGGTATTGGCTGTGGCAGAATTTGAGTTTGAGTAGTTGGGTGCCAGTTGACAGGCTAGGGATTGGATAGTCTCTGTGAAGAACTACTGAAGGTATTTGCAATAACCTCTGGGGATTTATGGTTGGAAGCTGATGGGATAGGAGTGGAGGACTGTCCCGGCTGAAGAAGTTTGTTTATTCCTGCCCAAAACTTTTGAGGTTTGTTGTGATGTTTTTGTTGAAAATGGTAGTAGAAGGTTTTTTTGTCTAGTATAATAGATTTTTTTGTGTGATCCCTTAGATGTCGGTATCAGAGTTGATTTAGTGGGTCTTTTGTGGCACTCCATTTGTCCCATGGCTTATTTCTAGCTATGATTTTAGATTTGGTCTCTTTTGAGAGCCAAGGGACTGTTTTTGTTTCGGTTCTAATGGAGTGAGCAGGTGTGTGAAAAACAAGAATAGTAAAGAATATGGAATTAAAGTATGCTACCGCATCGTCCAGTGAAAGGTGCTTTAGGATTGACCAATTGCAAGCTTTAAGTTCATTTTGAAAATTGGTGGAGTTATTATTTCTGATGGCTTTAAAGGTGGTCTGGTGAGGGTTGTCAACCTTGTGCTTGATAATGTACATAAGTAAGTAGTCAATTAGGTCATCTTGGAGGGCTCCTGACTTGTACATATAGGGAGGATATGAGCTGTGTAAAACCATGTAGGTTGACATGGGTTGTAGGAGATTCTGAGGAACAAATGTTCCAATCGATGTTAATATCTCCAAGCACCATATTTTCTTGGGGGTAGGTACTGGATAACCAGTGGAGGATGTTCTTTAGGATATTTGTATTATTACCTGGGGGAATGTAAATGCAGACAATGTTTATGCATTTGTTATTGTTAATCTGTAGCTTGGTAATAAGAATTTGGTAATAAGAATTTCTGCATTATTGTAGTAAAGTAGTATAGCAAATTATAGAAAATGCAACAGTGGCAGATATTAATCCACAGATACTTAAGTTTCTCCTTTGTCATTCTAGACAAATGCAGCACACTACTTGCTTCTACGGTTATTTAAAATTCTACTCAAATTCTACCAATACTTTAAACTGTATTTATCTCTGACCCACTCTTCTTTATGTATGTGTCTGTGGACGTGTGCATATTTTTTGTCAATGAGGACAGTTGCCCTTTAAGAATACCCTTCTAGTGTGAAGCTGGTGTTTCCAATAATATTTCAGCAATGTTTAATGCATCACCTCATTACTAGTAACTGTCTTTTGGCTTTTCCCGGTTAGGGGTCGCCACAGTGGAACTCCAGTCCGCTAATGATTGGCAGTAGATTTTTACGTGCTGGCTTGCCGGGCCTAACACACAACCTTCAATGAAGGAACACCCATTCATGCATGTCGACACACAGAAGACGCTCTAACTGAGAATCGAACGTGCAACGTCTAACTGTGAGGCGACAATGCTACCGCAGCACCACCATCGCATAACCTCATAACTGGTAAAAAAAAAAAAAAAAAAAAAATCATCACTTCTTACCATAATGTTCCATCTTTGTTGTCAGTCTTCATGTATTCTTGACTGATGGGTTATGGCTCTGGTCCTCAGAACCGATCCAGCCGTTATATAGCTCGCACCAGCCAAAAAAACTCTGCACTAAGAGTCTACCCACAATGCCCCTCGCTACAGTACCTCAGATTGAGTTTGCAGACTTATAGAAAAATAGATGGAAACTAATCCAAATGAAGAAGCCATGTCCAAGGTGAGTCCTAACAGAGAACCCAGGACAAAGGTTCACTCCTCCAGAAATCTACAGGAGGGGGGAAGGGGGGTGGGACACCAAGAAAAGATGAAGATCAACAACACAGATGGAATGCTATGGTAAGACATAACTTCTTTTTCTGCTGTTGACAATCTTCATCTAGTCTTGACTCTTGCGACAGAGTCTCCAGATACTTTAGATCCTGGGTGGCCCTATGGAAGGATATTACTGAGAACCATAGAAACAAAGACGTCTCTTCCCCTGAAGACCAAATCCAATTTGTAATGAGTAATAAAGATGTGCAGAAAAGCCCATGCTGCTACTGTGCATATTTCACTCATGGAGGTCTTTGAATGGAAAACAGCCGAAGTAGCCATAGATCTGCTGGAATATGCCTTCACCGGCACAGGTAACTTTAGATTCTTTCTGTTATAAATGTAAGTAATGCAATCTCTCAACCATTTTGACAAGGTAACCTTAGAGACAGATTTTTCTAAGGCTGTGTGCCATGGAAGGAAAGAAATAATTGTTCTCATTTTCTGAAATATTTAATTCTGCTGAGGTAGAAACGTAATTGTCTATAAACATATAACAAGTGTATGCAATATTCGCTTTTGTTGGAAAAAGTGGGAAAGAAGACAGGTAAGTCTATAGTTTGGTTGATATTGGACTCTGAGACCACCTTCAGAAGAAAGGATGGATTGATTCTGAGTGTGACTCTATCCTTATGGAAAATTAAGTAAGGGGGGTTTGCAGTTCGGAAACTCATCTTGCAGAGGTTACTGCTATAAGCAGAAGTGTTTTCCAAGAAAGAAACTTTAAGTCACAAGTGGCCACTGGTTCAAAGGGGGTATGTACCAGTGATTATAAAACAACAGTCAGGTCCCATGGGGATAGAGGGTCTTTAAATGGAGGCTTTAATAGAATAGCTACCTTGAAGAAGACCTTACGTAGTCTATGTGAAATTAAGGGTAGGTTTCTGAAGCCATTATGAAAATTAGAGATAGCAGCTAGAATGACCTTAACAGTAGAAGCGGAAGCTCCTTTACAAACAGGATGGCCAAAAATTCTAAAACTTTTTCTACAGGGGCTGAAAAAGGGTTGAGACCGTCGTCTAGATATGGAAACACTTGGAATCCATACAGTCTCAAGTGAGCTGTTACTGCTGCCATACACTTGGCGAACACCCTGGGAGCTGTGGTGAGATCAAAGGGCAGAACCCTGAACTGATAGTGACTGGCTTCTAGCCAGAAGCGGAGGAACCTTCTTGAGCCTTTGTCCATTTGTATATGGTAATATGCTTCTTGAAGGTCTATAGAGCACATCCAATCATTTTCCTCTAGAAAGGGAAGTATTGGCTGAACTGTGACCATCCAGAATTTGGACTGTTGAATAAATTTGTTTAGAATGCTAAGATCCAGAACTGGTCTCAAGTCCCCTGTCTTTTTTGGCACTAAAAAGAACCTTGAGTAAAATCTGGATCCTTTCTGGTCTGGTGGGACTTCTTGCATAACTCATTTTTCTAGAAGATTTTTTTATTTCCAAGGCTGACTATGTGAAACATTGGGGGAATCTTGTTCTAGTTCTTGGATAAGGTAACCTCTAGAAATAATTCTTAGCACTCAGGCATCTGTGGTTATTTGTCACCAGGCTGTTGGGTGCAAAGAAAATCTTCCCTGACTGCCTCCAGAGATAAGCAATCAAGCCTCCTTTCAGGAACACTGATAGAGTTGGCCAGAACCCTCGTTCTGCAAGGAGTCTTCCATATGAACTCCCCCCCCCTCTTTCCCGAAGAGAGTCTGCACCACATGTGTCCTGGAAAGCTTCTGGGACTTTTAGAACCCACATTTTCCCACTCCTTTGATTCCTGGAATAGGCTCATTGGGGAGCAGAAAAACATATGCCCACAGCAGACAGGGTCTTTCCATCTTTCTCACATCTGGATAGCGTTTTTTAAACTTGGGGCCAAAAAAGAGGATCTGTCAAAACGAGCATTGACAAAGAAAGACTTAAATGGCTCCACAAACTCACACAGATGCATCCATGTGTGTCGTCGAATAGCAACACCTGAACCAGCTGACCGAGTTGCCCCTTCAGCTGTATGTGCAATGAGCCTTGTGGAAGAATTAGAGATAGACTCCAGGGTAGCTAACTGGGAGCTTCATGGAAGAATTAGAGCTAGACTCCAGAGTAGCTAACTGGGAGGACACTTTTTCCTTGACCCCTTCAGCTACAGCTCTTGCTAGGGTAATCCAATAGCTCCTTGATCAGATCCCTCTGGAGCCTAGTGAAATGTGCCATAAAGTTCAAGGACCTAATGGTAAAGGTCAACGATGTGTAAACCCGCTTCCCAAATCTTCCATCGCCCTTGACTCTCACTTAGGAGGATGAACAGTGGGACTTTCCTCAGCTAGTTACTTTCTAGTGGCAGCTGCCACCACCATGGCATCTATTGCTAATCCTTTTGCCCAGTACTGATGATCCTTAGGAGCAGAGAGTAATTTATCTGGTCTCTGAGGAATCAGTTCTATTGAATCAGGAGCCTTACAAGCCCACTGAGCGATCAACTTAATAAGATCATCAGTGGGAGGGGTCACCCAAGAAGTAGATGGCAGGCTCCAAAGGCCTGTAAGTACACAGATTCCTCAGAAGAAGGGTATTTTGGACTTCCAGTTACTCCTCTGTTCAAGGTTTTCCAGGATGTCTCCAAAGGAGACGTCTTCCGGAGGTGATCAGGGGAAGCTGTCCCCTTCATCAAAATCTATGTCTTCAGTGACGGACTCTTCATGGGAGTCCAGGTGTTTCCTCTTAAACAATTTCTTCTGAGGGGGATCTTCAGTGGAAATATCTGAAAAGGACTCAGAAGAAGGATGGTCTTTGTAAGGTAACTCTTGCAGCCTTTGACCTTGTTGTCCAGGTATGGAGATTGATGTAAGCTCCGGAAAGGCAGGGGTCAAGGGGTGAGACTCTAGTAACACAGGAGCCACCTGAGAAGTATCAGTAGCCAAGGCTCTCTCCATAGCCTGGAAGGCAGGCCCCTCTGAGGAGGGATGGGAGCCTAGAACCTTGACAGACAAACTTGGAACTGGGGTCATACCTCCCCCCAAAAGGCCCACTTTCAAAGCAGAGCCAGGGAAAGGCCCCCAGCCAGCACAGATCAAAGTGGTAAGGTCAGCTCTGAATAAAAATCAGGAGTTGACTCAAACCCCCCAGAGCTGATGATGGAGGACTGATCCAGGGAACCCATCGGTTCAAATGGCACTGAGGAAGTCAATGCCATGCCTGGAACCGAAGACAAAGATGTTGTCAGTGCCAAGACCATTGGAGTCTGTGTCATTGGAGTAAACAGCTCTAAAGCCTCCAAGGAAGCCAGAGGAGGAATATATGTAGGAATACTGGGGAGAACTCCCCTGCTCCAGGAGGGAGAGGGGGCTAAGAAGTAGAAGGATGGAAACCCCTAGCCATCAGAAGCTAGTCCACCAACCTCACTATAACAACTTTG
>NC_056735.1:1704714081-1704871581 GCF_019279795.1 Protopterus annectens
AAGAGATTGCACAAATGGAAAAAGGGTAGACAAGGTTTAAAACTACTACTTAAGGAGGAGAAAGGTTGAAATAAATATATAATTTCAAAAAGCACAGCTCTGAGACAGAGTCGACTGATGGATCCTTCTATAAGAGCAGAAAATGAGTTCTGAGGTAATGTAGAGAGGGACATTGTGGGTAGACTCTCAACTCAAAGAGTTTTTTTGGCTGGTTTGAGCTATAAAACAGCTGGATCGGTTCCGTGGATCGGAACCATAGCCCATCAGTCAAGAATAGATGAAAATTGATAATATAAATAAGTCAAAAAATAAATAAATAACCAAAGCAAACAGCTTCCTTAATATTAAAAATGTTAACAATACCACCATTGAAATTACCACAGTGTTCAAATACCTTGGCATTTGGCTAGACCAAAATTTTAACATTGAAATGCACATTCAAAACGCATGCAAAAAGATCATCACACTACTTTTCTGGGCAAATAAGCCATCACCTCTTCTGTCAAAGCCAGCCAAAGCTGCGCTAGGCAAAGGAATACTCTTATCTCAACTCAAATATGGACTACTCATTATAGCTGCTGTCTCAAAGAAAAATGCCACCACCTTACAATCCATCTCCAATAATATCTACCAGTTCATTACTAACTCACTCAGTAGTGAACACCAGGCTCAATGGTTCTCAATACATTTGAGTGGCTACCTCCTACTAGGATCACTAATTCACAAATGCCTTTCTACTGAGACATTGTCCCCACTCACTTATAAACTTTTCACCAAAACACCCACATACAATCTCAGGGGTATCTCTCAATCTCAACCTACCCTGCTAACTCCAAAAACTACACTTTATTGCACTAACTGTGTATTCTCCATACTAGTACCCAAACTATGAGGCTCCATTCCTATCTCAATCCGATACATCCAAAAGTACTCTCATTTCAGACAGCAGCTCAAGGAACACCTCCTTACACAAGCAAAGTGCAGCTGCACTCACTCAGGTCAAGTTACATGAACCTTGAAGTTCTCTCACACCCCTTTATCCCTGTTTCATGTTTCCTTACCTCATCCTGTCGTTGTCTTACTGCCTCTCATGCATCCTACTTCCCTCTTCTCTTTTGCATCTCTCTTACATTTCTTCTCCTTTCTACCGCTATTACCTTTGCATGCTTCTCTCACCATTTCTCTATCTTCTCCCCATGGTATCCTTTCCTGCAACTATTCGCACTTGCATCTACTTACATCTTCATACCACTCTATATAATGGTAAGCTGCTATCCCTGTAGCAGAAGTTATGTCAGTCATTATGGCTACATCTTATCCATAAAGCTCTGCAAAGCAAAATTCAATTTTTCCATCAGTGTTTTAACATTGTAAACTGCTTCTTGAACTAAATGTAGCATATTCTTGCCTCTATAAATATGTGTGTATGTATATATATATATATATATATATATATATATATATATATATATATATATGAGATATATATCTATCTATATATATATATATATATATATATATATATATAGGTATACATTCATTTGATCAGTCGGTGGATGGCTGACCAGGAAATGTCCAAAAGCAGTGTAGCAAATTCGCATATTTCAAAAGGCAATTTATGCAAAAGGCAAAATGCCTCCCCCGCCTTTTGACCCATAGTAGCACTTGTTTAGGTGGTAGAACAGTCGGAAATGTCATATTCAGTGTTTTGTATGACATTCTGACCATTCGCCACTGTGAAATTCGACATTCCAACTTGGCGTTACACCCGTTCGAGGTAAGTGTGGACGCTCGGACGCTCAAATGGATGTATCCATATATATATATATATATATATATATATATATATATATATATATATATACATATATATATAAAAATGTGTGTGTGTGTGTGTGTGTGTGTGTGCTTTAGTATATCTTTGTATTTGTAAATATGCTTTGTTCATTTCTTATGTGATCCTTTTCACCCAGGCTGTGTCTACAAATGGTCCACTGCGATCAATGCACTAACCTTGTAAATAAATATAAATAAATGAAAATAGTCTTAAAGTCACGAATTGTAGCTACAGTCATAGTATATGCACTAGACTTACTTATACTGCAGGAGAAATAAATAGAGCTTGACCTGACTTCTCTGCACGAATAATAGAGTTAGAGCTACCTCTGGTGTTCAATGAGATAATATTCTTCTTGGGATATACGTAGGTTTTATGGGAAGAATTTTTAGTAGAGTGCATATAGTTTGCACTTCAGATATCTCTACTGTCAGTATTATTAGAGGCTTGATAACCCTTAAACCACAGTGACTATTATGTTACTAACTGGTACTCACAGTGACTATTATGTTACTAACTGGTACTCACAGTGACTATTATGTTACTAACTGGTACTCACAGTGACTATTATGTTACTAACTGGTACTCACCTTTTCTTGCTCCATATTGTTTTCCTTACAAATTGCTGCACAGTGCTATCAGGAGCGGCCTTAGGTCAACTGGTGCCCTAGGCAAAAGGGCTCCATGGCACCCCCACCACACCACCTGGTGCCAACATCCTAGTCTACCTACACCAAAGTGGAAAAGCAACCCTACTACAGTGGTGCCCTAGGCGGCCACCTAGTTGGCCTATGCCTAAGGCCGGCTATGAGTGTTATTATTGTGTTGTAATATATTTAAGAAAAAGTAAATTAGAGGAAGAAAATATGCTCTTTATTTCTTTATTCTTTTGGTAAGGAAAGTTTATTTTCTTATTTTTTACCGCAGTGGTGCAGCGGTTAGCGTTGTTGCCTCACAGCAAGAGGTTTTCTGGTTCGGTTCTCGGCTGCTGTGTGGAGTCTGCAAGTCCTCCCTGTGGTTGAGTGAACTTTAGAAACATGCATGAGTGTGTATGTGCCTTCTGTGAAAGTTGGGCACTAGGCTGGCAACTTGACACAGTAAAAATCTATTGCCAATCAAGAGCAGACCGGTGATACACTGTGGTGACCCCTAACCAGGAAAAGCCAAAAGATTTCCCTAAGAAAACATGCCAGCAGTCTGTTTGAAGCTAATGGTTCTTAAGATCATAGCACAGTAGTATGAGAATTTAACAATATAGAATGGCAAACCTTTAAGGGGCACTGGTAACTTGCTCAACAGACCAGAAGATAAAGAATTTCTAAACAGGTAGATAAGAAGCTTTTCTGAAGATAAAACAAAACAAAGAAACCTTAATGGATGCAATGGGAAATAGTTAAGGGGATACAGAGATGGCTATAGAAAAAGAACAGTGGAAAATAAAGACTAGATGAATATAAAACATATATACATAAAACAATAAACAATAAGTACAAATAAATAATAAACAAATAAAATTAAAAAAAACAATAGATTAATAGCAACTTGAGAGCAAGATTGGGAATTTGAAAGATAGATGCAAGAGTGAGACTTGTAAGAATAAGGTTCTGGGTGATACTATTAAAATGCTGAAAAAGAAAAGAAAGTAAAATCTATTACAAATGCATGTGGGCATGGTAAGCTAAACTGCGGAAATTATTTTGGACCAAACATTTAAAAGCTCCCAGGTGATGGACAAGGAGGTTGCAAGAAAGGGGATGCGAACAGAGCATAAGTGATTTAAGAAACATGGACAGGAACGTGTGTGTGTGTGTGTGTGTGTGTGTGTGTGTGTGTGTGTGTGTGTGTGTGTATGTGTGTGAGTGTGTATTTTTCCATTCAACATCAATATAGCTATGATAAATTTCCATAGACATATGTATGCCATTACATCACCTTATTCTGAAAAAGAAATAACATATTTCTTGAATAGTATTACCATTCCCCATATTTATGCATCTGAATATACTTAACTAAATAAGTCAAAATTCAAGAGACAGGTACTACAAGCAGTAAATTCCCTTAAAGTATGAACTATCCAGGACTGAACAGGATATCTGCTGTTTATTTATTTAATATAAAAGGGAATTATGCACCCAGTTACTTGAGTTATATGAAGGAGCAATGGAACTCTTTTCTTCAGTACTTTTCTAGGATAAGAACTATCATTACTTGCTTTCAGAAAGAGAAAATTACCATCATAATTCCTCAAATTACAGACTTGTTTCTTTATTACCCACAAAACCTGAACTTCTGGTGAGAAATTTGGTGGAGAGGCTGGAAAAGGTAATTCCTAAGATTATTAAGGCATATCAAGATCTTGTTAAAGAAAAAGAGGGAAACCTGCATCTGTTTTTTTTTACTAGAAGAAATTGCCCAAACATCTAAAAATGTCTTTCACTGGCATGTTGACAGACTTCCACAAAACTTGTAGCCAGTATTAAGAAATTTGAGATACAGAGTCACAACTTACAAATGTGCAGATGCCCAATAGCCCAATGGCTAGTGCTTTATCCTATTTGCTCTCAACTGGGGGACACAACGAGGAGATCCTTTATTCCTTCGCCTGTTCATTATAGCAGTGGAGACTCTGTTTTAATTAATATCACAGACATTGGATGGATTAAATTACAGGAAACACATAGTTTATAGATGATTGTACATTATGGCTGATAAATCCTAACTCTCCATGTCTAATGCAACTGAGGTATTTAAAAGGTTTCAGAGAGTCTATGACATATGAATAAAATTGTAATAACATGGTCTGTCATCCTCTGTATAGAAGTTCTTTAGAAATGCAATTTGTGTTCAAGAAATATGGTCTGGAATTAAACAGGGATTGGTGTATTTGGACATTAATACTGGGCAAAATACAGAGCCAGTAGTGTAGGACAATATTAACCCACTTCTAGAATAATGTAGGAAAAAATAGTGTATTGAAATCTCTGCATCTATCATTCTTAGTTAAAATTACTATTATCAGAGTGTTGCAAGCACTTAAGCTTTTATTTGTAATGAAACATCTCCCTCAGATAAAATGTTTAAGAGCATGGATCACTTTCAAAGCTGTTGTTTTATTTTCTATGAGAATCCAAATATCTCAGGGTGTCCCACAAAAAAAAAAAAAAAAAAACATGCTAATAAGTAGCAATGAAGGGCTGTGGTTTCCCAGCTTAAGTAGATAATCTATAACCCAGTTTTGCCAACTAAGATCACTTCTTCATCTAGTCTGGGTTTCTCCAAAAATATCAGTCATCCTTGCCAAAATAAGGAAGCAGAATGCAATGCCCAGTGGAAGGTGTGAGATGCAGTGTGGTGGTGGTGGTGGTTGGGGCGCCGTAAAAGTAATGTAAAGCTTTGAATGTTTAGGTCAAAGATAATTCAGCAGAAAATCAATACTTGAGGGCAAATTTGGCAGAGTTCTTCCACCAAGATGGGCAATCAGCTATTTTTTTTTGGATGCAGTAGAGTGTGTCTTATGTATTTATCTGGTAAGATTTCTGCTGAAATCTTGACTTCTGAACCACTTCCCTTGTTCAATGGATGATAGAACTAAGGGAAATCACTATTTTGATGGCAGCATGTAATACTGTGATATACTGAGCACCTTACAAGGGACCCACAAGGTATACAACTCAAATGAATGGGAACTGTTTTGGCAAATTAAAACAAATTCAGGGCTTGTACCAGGATTAAATGGGGTGATTTCTATCAATTGGATTTTACAATTGAAATCTATGGGGGTTGTATTAATTTGCATTAATTTAAAGTAGATATTTTTATATAAAATATGCTTTAATATTCATATGGTTATTAGTCTTAGTTTGAGGTTCTTAATATTGATTGGATGAAGGTGTCATGTGATTATTACAGATGTATTTTTGTGTGGTAGGATTTATGTATGGTGTATTCTGAGGAAGTTTCCCATCACAAGATGAAAGCACTTAATAAAGTATTTTATTCACTGCTATGGCATCCTAGTCTTTGGTGTTTTGACTTTTGAGATACATACTC
Organism: Protopterus annectens; assembly: GCF_019279795.1. NCBI lineage: Eukaryota > Metazoa > Chordata > Ceratodontiformes > Protopteridae > Protopterus > Protopterus annectens. The sequence goes on from NC_056735.1 coordinate 1,704,719,969, forward strand.
TCCTGAAACCCTGCTTCAAACCCTAAAACTTGAATCCAATCCCTAACCCTATCTGTAAACCTTGCTTTCTAACCCTAACCTTATACTCTTCTCAGTTCATAACCCTAAATTACTCCACTTCCCCCCACATGTAGATTACCTCTCACTCTATAACCCAAATTTCCTGATTACTCCCTAAATTTCCCAACTATTACCTACTCCCTAAATCTAAATTTCCCAATTACCTATACCTAAATTTTCCATTCACCTCAACCCTAAAATCCTTGCTAGCTGCCTAATCCTAAATTCCCAGATCACTCTCCAATTCTAAAGCTTCCTCTTGCTCCCTAACCCTAATACTGAACCCAGCTATCTAACCCTAGCCCTAAATCTTTCAGTCTCTCTATTGAATCTTAAATGCCAACCTCTCACTCTGTCCCAGTCCATAATCATGACTGCAGCGCCTACCTTCCTCAAACATTGCTAGATGCACAAGCTGCAGCTCTCCTGCCTCTCTGTGACTCCTGCACCTTACTGCTCATGTAGTCAAGATTAAGCACAATGGGCATCCCTTGTGAGCTTCCTCACAGGCAAGGTTCCAGCTGCAATACATATGTGTGTGTTGTGTGTGCATGCATTTCTGTATGGGTATGAATCAGGCTGTTTGAATGTGTGTGTGTGTGTGTGTGTGTGTGTGTGTGTGTGTGTGTGTGTGTGTGTGTGTGTGTGTGTGTGTGTCAAAGTCTGCATGTGACCACATTTCTGAGTGTTTCCATGAGAGTCAGTGAGTGTGTTTTTTTTTTTTTTGCGAATGAATATATGTAGATGTGGCCATATGTCTCAACTGTACAAATTTTCGCAGAATGTCCAGACTTTTGCCTCATATTTTTGGTCTGATCCTCATAAATTTGAGGTTTTCTGGCAAATCATTGGGGATTGAAGTAAGAAAATAATGTCATACATTTGAGATTCAGAATTCATACCACTCAGAAAACTAATTCAAATGCCAAACCTGTTATTCTGTCAACATTCTAAGTCTGTAAGAGCAATATTTAAAAATTGTCCCTATTTTTGGGCTTTTGTCCCCCCATTATTTATGGCTTTGTTCAGATTTCCTGCTCTAAGAGGTTGAGATGTATGATGTGTACAAGTGTGTGTGTGTGTATATATATATATATATATATATATATATATATATATATATATATATGTATATGTTAGTGGGGGGGTCTTGACTAACATGATGTATTAACTGCCTCCAAGAACACTAATGTAGTCAGGCCTGACAGGGCAGTGTTCAATTCAGACTCATGGTAAATAGGCTGCTAATGAAGTATATTTAATTGCGGATAAACCTAGTGCCTGAACTGGAATTTCTCTCTGTTGAAATAATTGCCCAACCTATGTTGCTCACTTAGCATAGATGAAGATACATTCTTGAATATCAGGGCATATTTTTTAGGAATAATATTTTAATGGTGTTTTGTAGAATCATACTTTAAAGTTTCCTTCAATATAAAATATGGTGCCATGACTTTAATGTAAAATAATGTTTATAGAAAAGTAGTTTGTTACAGCCAGTTGTGTGAAATTATTGATGATTAAAAGAAATAATGATACTCAAGAAATAAGCATTCAAAATATACTTTTTCCAGTGACGTTTCCCCACACTTCTTTGTAAAGGGCTGTGAACACATTCTACCTATTTGCTATCACAATCTTGAAGCCTACAATCTTGAAAATGAGAATCCCAAGACCATAATATTGAAAGACCAAAATGCTGAAGACAATAATGTCTAAACAATCTTGACTATCGAATCTCCATACCTGTATGAATCCATGAACAAGTGCCAGCATGGGTCCTGCAAGGGTGTGGACCAAGAAACAAGTGCTAACATTGGTCCTGCTGCAGTATTATGGTCTTCAGTGTCAAGAAAAACAGGATTTGTACAATTCCAGAAATGTACAAAAATGTATGATTAATTCAAGGCAGTAAATAGAACATTAGGTATGGGAAAATAAGACAGATAAGAACTAAGTCTAAAAAAATATAAAAAAAAGTGGTGACGTCTTGTGCTGTCCACCTTACAGTAAAATTAAAAAAAATATATGCACAGAATTACAGAAAACAGAAGGTGTAAGAAAGTGGTGACATCCTGTGCTGACCATCTTACAGTAAAATTAAAAAAAAAGAATATGCACAGAATTACAGAAAACAGAAGGTGTAAGAAAGTATTTTTATACATACCGTGTTCACAAGCAGATGCTGTTGTATTAGGTGTTTATGTATTCACTGACAAAATTAGACTGGAATCTCTAAGTTTAAGTTTTGACAGCTAGTTATTACAAACAAAAATGAATAAATTCAAATACGAATGGTAGTTAACAGTCTACAGTTTATAGCTTATGACTACAGATAATGAATGAGACATTTCCCTTGATATTTTGCATCAGTACAGAGTCATACCTGAAGCCCATATAAAGAAATAGAAATATGAGAAGCTTATTTTGGTTAGTGTGGTTAGCCTAACTAGATATACAGTCTTTCACTGTGAGACATAAGCACGTATAGGGGAATTCCAGGTCTGCTGAAAGACCTCATTTGTTTTTTTTTAATCCTCATTAAAAAAAGTTAAAAAAGTGTGTAAGCAGAGTGACTAGGATAGACTAGAATCCTTTACACAACTAATTCTGTACCTTATGCTTGCTGTTAGTTAGGAGAGGGTCTATTTCACCCTATGACCCCATGGTCCTGAATAGGATAAAGTAGGCATTATAAAAACAATGAATAAATGAGCAACAGAACAGCATAAGTTAAGTTGTGACTGCATTCCCAGTAAGCATAGGACTACTTTTGCTTACTATAGTTGCTCTGCTGTACTTGGCATATTTTGTTGTTAGGTTTATATTAGGGGTGTATTTCACCTTATATATGTCTGATAACATGGTAGCTCAGGAACAGCTCACACAAACATACTCAATATACCTTTCATGCTCTTTGGAGTGGTTCCTTTTTTTCATAATTACATAAAAGGAAGATACTAGGATATAATTAGTACAGATGTAGAAAAACACATGTTTGCATACACAAAAACAGTACACCTCCTGTCTTCCCTGTGAAGAGACAAGATGCTTGTCTTTCTCTGGTCTATAATGCCAATAGCCTGCAGTCCAATCCTAGGGATGGCCATGAATTTGCACAGCTTGTGTGACTCATGATGGAGGACTGAATTTCTGAGAATGCTACACATAAAGGGAGAGGAAGAGGCAGAAGGGTGATAAGTGTGTATGATTTTATGTTATACTACTGGTAGTGCGTGGGACAGTTTTGAGGGGTTGTGAGTTAACTGTGATCTTGTAAAGACACCCGTGTTGCTGTGCTATATTTGTGCAAGTTGTTATTATGGAAAATAAATGCAACAAGCATGCCTGTTGTCTAAACTAAACAAAACTAGCATGACATGGTGTCCCGAGTAGGATCCATTGAGATGAAATGCCACCAATGCTAGGAGGAAACTGTTCAGACTAATAAAAAATGTGGAATAGTTTCCAAGGTCCCACAAATAATTGTACTGATATTATGAAATAGTATCATGAAGAGGTAGAAAAGAAGATAAAGAGAAAACTACTGTAAAAAATGACAACATTCAGTCCATTTGAGCCATTTGACTTCAACCAACCATAAGCATGCCCAATATAGAAACAAAGCTGTGCACTTTACAGAATGGCAGCAAAGATGGCCAAGAACAAAGCATGAGGTGCAGGTAAACTCTCTACTTTATGCAATGGTCCTCCCTGCTTTATGCTATGAGTAACAAGGATGAACCTAATTTTGTTGCTTTGTGTTTGCTGAGTGGCATACATTAATATTTAAGGTAATGGTAAAAATGCTATAGAACACTGTATCTAAGAGAAATTAAACACTTGAAAGAGTATGCCTCCTTAAATGTGACCACAAAATGACTAAGAGACATTTGTATTATGTGGTGAAATACTTTAAGGCTAATGCACTAAAGATGAGCAAATAAGAGACAGCATTGTCATAAACATTGCAGACCGTTAAGTTTCACATGGTTGGAGCCAACTATTATGATGGAAAAAGCTATAGACTGAAAAATTAAAAATCAAAGTGCTGGTATGAAAGTGGTGAGAGACGTGTGAGAAATTTACTGAAAATATGCAAGAAGCAGAGTAGAATGGTTAGAGGCAGTTAGTGTGGCATTCAAGTAAAAATAGAAATAATGAAAGCAAGGAGGAAAAAGTGTACTAGATGCAACTGTTTGCAGAGTAAGACAGAGCTGTGAAGGTGCAGAAAATGTAACAAAACTGGGCATTTTCCTATTGTGTGTAAAACATACCTCTCAACCTATTCAAGCAAGAAATCTGGACAAAGCCATAAATAAAAGTGAGTCAAAGGTCCAAAAATAGGAACGTTTTTTAAATATTGCTCCTACAAATTTAGAAAGTTGACAGAATAACAGGTTTCACATTAGCATGAATTTTCTGAAGTTTATGAAGTCTGAAACTCAATTGTCTGTCATTATTTTCTAACTTCAATCTTTAATGATTTGCCACTAATTTGCTAGAAAACTACAAGTTTAAGAAAAATGGGCCAAAAATATGAGGCAAAAATCTGGACACTCTGCAAAAATCTGTACAGTTGAGAGGTATACTAAAGCTGCCAAAGAATTACCAACAAAGGCTGAATGTGTGAAAATTGCAAAGGATACGGTTTTGGGCTTTCTGACTAAACAGACAGCCCCATGTGAAGAGTAAAATAGGCAATGCAAACAAGCCTTCAAATTTAACCCACTTACAAACTCACTCTAATGCAACCATCCTGTTTAAAATTCTACCATCATTAAATAAGTTACTTAGTAGATGTGGGTTCCACTGTATCCCACTGCAAACATTTAAGGACATTACAAACAAAACACATTCATAGCAGCACTTCTCACTTCTCAGTCACCCCCTTCAATCCTAACAAAGCAACCCACTCCTCGATTTGATTATCAGTCAGAGCCAACACATAATATCGTCTTACCATCAGGATCAAAACTATTAATAAGTACCTTTGCTGCCCTCTACTGCTCTTCTTGTCTTAAATACTCCACCGTGAAACATTGCAGTAAACTAAGTCTCCCATCCACCTTTTATTGGAACTCAAACAAACTTCACCACTGCCATACCAACAAACTAACTTAATATATTTCTTTTTTAGATCCTACAGTTACTGGCCACCTCCCTCCTGCACCACTGCAGCTAAAAAAAACTCCAGCTTGTAGTATAACCACAACAACTTCACCCATTTTTCTCCCAGCATTTCTAAAAGTCTTCAACAATCAACACTAAACATAATTTATTTATTTATTTTACATTTGTTAACTGGGTTAGTCTGGCTGAGCTTTTGGCTCATTTTCAGCAGAGACCCGGGGAGAAAAGCTCCTCAGGACTAGAAAACAATTTTTTAAATTTTAGTAACATAGTAGTAAGAATCAGCTATAGGATCTTACAATCAAAGACCTGGAGAGAAAAAAAGCTCCTCAGGCAATTCAATTATACAGAGTATTAACAATTGGCAGACAAGTATGTGAGTTGGTACAAACAAGGTTTTAAACAATTAGCAGAAGAAAATGTGACTAGTTACAATATTATTTAAGCTGCTTAGAGCAAAATGGGTTAATAGTTAGGCAGATGCTTATTTAAAGTGGTTAGGATCTAGTTTTATAGGAGTTTGAAAACAAGAAAGGAAAGTAAGAATGGCTAGTAGGAGATGTAGGGGCGGTAGAGTATAGGAGACAGACTAAACAGGTAGGTTGTTTTTAAGAGTGGATGGAGATAGAGGAAGGGAAGAGGTAGACGAGGCAGGGGAATAGTGTTAGAGATACATTAAGAGTGAGGTGGTGAAATAGGAGAAAGGATGGTGGTTTCAGGGTGGCTGGCTACAGTGGCAAGACCACTTTGTTTTTAGGTATTTCCTTGTGGCTAATTTGAAACGTTTGCTATGCTGGAGGGATTTTATTTCCAAGGGGAGTTGGTTCCAGGATGTAGCTGGGTTATAGTTATAGAGAAGGCAGCCTATTTTGGTTTTGAGTTTGTAGATGTCTAATAAATCTTGATTTGAGCTGTGTAGCTTCCTAGCAGGGGAATATTTGGATATGATAGTGGAGAGGCTGGGGCAGAAGGAGGGAAGATAGAGGATAGAGTGGATGATTTGTAGTTGGTATAGTTGGAGCAGCTGAGGGAATTCTAGCCAGTCTAGTTGCTGAAGTGCTAAGCAGTGGTGTGACTTGTAGGTTTGGTTAGCTGCAAATCTGGCGATCTTATTATAGGTAGTTTCAAGCTTGGAAATAAGTGTAGAATTTAGGTTTGTGAATATGTGGCAGCTGTACATGAGTGTTGGGAGTAATAAGGCCTGGGAGAGAGTTATTCGGACAGTGTTAGTTAAGTATTTCTTGCTACGGAAAAGGTGTACAAGTTTCTGATGAGTTCTTTTTACCAAGTTAGTAATATGGAGATCAAACTTAAGCTGATCATCTATTGTAACACCTAGCAATTTAGTACTCGATTCAGCTGAGATGATAGTGTTGTTGCAGGATAAGATGGTAAATTAACTTTTGAGTGTGGTGATATTTTTAGGAAAGAAGAGTAGGAGCTTGTTTTTTTTTTTGGATTAAGTATTAGTTTATTATCACTAAGCCAAGTCTCAATGGTGTGGAAGGATGCCTGGGTACTTGAGTGGAGGTCAGTTGGGTTGTCAGCAATGGTTATAACAGTTGAGTCATCAGCATATTGCACAAGAGATGACTGGAGACAAGAGGAGTAGAGCAAGTTGGTGAAAATATTAAAGAGTAGTGGTCCAAGTATGGACCCTTGGGGGACTCCCATTTGTACAGTGAGAGGGGAGGATAGTGCAGGGAGCCATTTAACTGATTGCTGGTGGGTAGAGAGATAGCTGGAGAACCAGGAGATAGGAGGGAGAAGAGAAATGTAAGTTAGTGAGTTTACCTAGAAGGAGTGGGTGAGAGACAGTGTCAAAGCCTTTAGAAAGGTCAAGTTTATTGTTATCCCGAGCTAGGGAGACTATGTTGATGAATGATATGAGTGCAGTAGTTGTACTATGCTTGGGGCAGAAACCATGCTGTGTGGGTGTGAGAAGGTTTTCCTGATGAAGGTAATGAATTACCTGCTTGTGAATGCATTTCTCTAGGATTTTTGAGAATGGAGAGAGTATGGCAATCGGTCTGAAGTTGGATATGTCTGAGGATTTGCCCCCTTTGTTAATGGGTATAGTAAAGAAATTCTTCCATACAGTAGGGACATAGGATTCAGAAATGGATCGGTTGATTAAGATGGCTACAGGATAGGCAAGAGGTTCAGAGATAATCTGCAGGAAGTAAGAGGGTAGCTTGTCAACAGATGGGGAGCAAGGTTTAAGTTTAGAGAGTAATGGCTTTACATAGTTAGTCGATACTGCTTTTAGAGAGAAGGAGTTAGGAGGGTTTGGAAGAGGTATAAAGTTTGTGGGCATGCTAGTGTTGTTTCTGGAGGGGAGATAATTTATTATGGAGGTTATTGAGTTTATAAAATGATTGTTAAATTTGTTGGCTATGTCTTCAGGTGTTGCATTGGGACATGGGTTAGGAGAGGAAGGGTTTCCTGGATGAACAGCCTGTTTAATAGAGCTCCAGAATTTCTTTGGGTCTGATTTAGGAGTAGAGGGAGGACTGGCATAGAAGTTTATTTTTTCATAATGGATGACTTTTTTTATTTTATTTCTGAGTTCTTTATATTTCTGAAGAAGAGAAGGGGTCCTAGTTTTAGTCCACATTTTCCAAATCCTATCCCGGTCTTTCATGAGGGTTCTGGTAGATTTAGTGAGCCAGGGAGCAGTATTAGAGTTGATTCTAATTATGCAAAGAGGAGCACGGGAGTTAAGAATGTTTAGGAATGTAGTGTTGAAGGAGTGGACAGCTTCATCTAAAGGAAGAGTGGTGAGGTAAGACCAGTTAATTTTGGAGAGTTGGTGAATAAAGGAGTTAGGACAGAAATGAGAAAGTGAGCAGGTGGTAATAGATTTGTTAGGTTTGACAAGGTGGGGAGTATGTCTGGTAACTGTTATAGGGCAGTGGTCGCTGATGGCATTTGAAAGGGTTGGGGAGTTATGATAGTTTTGAGGGTGGGAGACCAATATCCAGTCTAGAAGAGAGCTAGGTAGGTGAGATTTATTAATGTAGGTTGGGGTTGTGATTAGCTGCTCAAACCCATGTAGGTTTATACAGGAAGTAGTACCAGGAGCTTGTATTGTAAGCCAATCAATATTTACATCTCCCAGTATAATTATTTCATTGTGGATGGTATGTGAGAGGTGAGATAGGATGTTCTCAAGTATATTAATATTATCACCAGGGGGAATATAGATTGCTGCAACAGTTATGGTGTTGAAACTGCTAAGTTTGAAGTTGGTCAGTAGGAGTTCAGCTGGTGAGAAGGAGGGTAAATCTAGTGTGGGACTCATATCGGAGAGACAACTGGAGTAGAGTATGGAAGCTCCTCCTTCTTTTCTTTTAGGTTGATCTAATCTAAGGATATTATAGCCAGGAGGGAGGATTTCACTTTCCAGATGGTGTGGTTTTAACCATGTTTCAGGTAGGGTAACTATGTCAGGAGTATAGTTAACTATCCAAGCATGGAGTTCTTGAACTTTATTTACAAGGCTCCTGATGTTGATAGAGCAGAATTGTACTTGTTTTTGTGAGTTGGAGGGTTTGGCAGGTTTAGAAACAGGAGGGTTATTGTTCAGGTAGTGTCTTGTAGGGCCTGGGTTAGGATGAATGTCACCAGATAGAAGTAAAGGTTTGTAATGGAGTTTTAATTTGAGTAAGTAGACTTTGTTTTTTTTTGTTTGTTTTAAAGGGGAGGGGGGAGATATTTTTATTTTAGGAATGGGAGTGGTGCAGGGCAGGATGGAGGGACACATTAGTAGATAGGGTTGTGATGTAGTACTTGAGTTAAGAGTGGTGTTTGATGGATGGAAATAGGGAGTAGGTAACTGTGAGTGATAGGAGGTGAGGTGATAGAGTATCAGGAGTAGTGAAGGTAAGAGTATAGTTTGAGTTGTAAGAGACATGACACTTTATGGGATGTAGAACAGAGGATGAGAGGAAGGGGTGGGAGTAAGGTATAGTAGTCTTTGATAGTGGATAGTAGGTAAGTGTGGGGAGGAGCAAAGAAGGGAGGTAGTATGAGAACAGGAAGTAGAGGGGTGGGGGATTAGGGAGGAAGTGAGGGGTGTGGTTGTATGGATAGGTATAAAGACAATGATATGAGGTGGGAGGGGAGCGAAGTGGGGCTACACCTTCCAGATAAAAAACTATCAGCTAGTCCAGGGACACTTATTAGAGATGCTACACCTGGAGGGCTTTCAGCTGCAATTAGAGCAAATATGGCATCCAGGGGTTTTAAAACATTTGGTGTGTTGTACCTGAGCAATCACTTGGGGGTGGAGGAAGGGAGGGAAACCATCAATTGGAGTTTAAAGTAGCAGTGGAGAATCCAAGGCACTCTGCTAACCTAGCTAATTATCAAAGGACAACTAAGGAAATAAGGTAAACATACAGGCACCCTTATTCAAGGACTGGAAGGTTTCTCCAAGAAAAACTATGTGTAGGAGTACACCACAGGTAGAACTTATATGCTGCTTACTAGTCTGCAATGGAAGAGTTTATTCTCTTTTATATTTGTATTCCCCTTTGCTCATTGTCTACTGCACACAATATAGCTAAAGATAAAAGCAGATGGAGACTTTGCACCTCTGTTTGGTGTTTAGTTAAGAACAAGTATTGAGGAGGAGGGACTGAAGGCTATGACTATTGAGAGGGGCTAACTACCTTAACATACAACAAATTATCAACAGTGAAATGGATGAAAGGGGTAGGGTGGGCTAAGAGGAAGAAGGTTTGCAGCTGTTGCCCCTGGGGTATGCACTCTAGCTGACTGTAACAGATTTTAACAAGGCATAACAGTCACAAAAGCTGGCACGTACACTACACAAGTGGCAACAACAAGATTCCTGGAGTTAAATTTGGGGCTGCAATCTATTTTTGGATGATTGCTGGTTAGTGTTTTCTTTGCTTTTAGCTGGAGTGAGAGGATTCCTTGCTCACACAAGTGTGTGTGTGTGTGTGTGGGGGGGGGGGGGGGGGGAATCAATCAGGTCCTCAGTGGCTCTAAAAGTTGCAAATAAGAGAAAAGGAAAGAATGTAAGACTAAAAGCAATAAAATAAGGACATCAAAATAAGCACAACCATTATAAATACTGTACAGAAAGCAGAGCAAGTGAACATAGCCTATTAGAAGTCATGAAAAGAAATACATTCAGACTCTACAACCAGCCTTATTCAGCAGCAGTCAGTATAACTAGTTAGAAAATCCTATTACCAGACAATATTGCAACTATGTAGCAGTTTCACCAGTTTATCATAAATATCATTCTGCACTTTACAATGTATGTTGATGTTGATAAATGCTTACTCAGCACCATACATCACATCAATGTAATAAAACGTTTCTCATTTGGAGCTGTAGCAAAACACCCTACATAATTGTGTGTGCAGCCATCTCTCACACAAGCCTACAACAAGCAAAACTAGCAATGATTAATACTAGAAAGATAAAGAATGAACTCAAGCAACTTGCCGTCTTCTTCTCCATACACAATCCAGACATTATTGGAATAGCAGTGTCCTGGATTAAAAACGATAACCCAAACTTAAACCACCACATTTTGAGTTTAATTGTACCTTCAGTACATGCCCCTAAAGAACTGCAGGACTATTTTTCTTAAAGAATAACCTAAAAGCATTCCACTCTGCACTGCGTACATCTAGTGGTGACACAGAACCCAACAGGTTAGCCATTAATCTCAGCCTGAGAAAATCCTAAACTATACTAGTTTCCTTTTTTCACTCTTACCCTGCATCAACCACAACAAATTCAAACTCCTACTTGATCAAATTCTACTAAACACAAGACTCTCAGACAATATTAATATCATTAGGGTGGGAGGTTGGTATAATGGTTAAGTTGTTTACCTTACAGACACAAAGTGCAGGGTTTGATTCTTACCTGGAGTGATTGGCTAGGCTTAAAATGACCCACAGGGGTTATTAGCCTATTACAAACTGATGTGCTATTATTTTAAGTGATGTTTATGCTAGCCTCCTTAGTCCTCTAAAAATGCGATATGGATCATTCAACACTCTGTTTTTATGCAACATGTACAGAAACCTACAAGTCCCAATTTTACATCCAGAAATCTCTCACACCTGGATCTTATCATCACTAATACCCTCAATAACATCTCTTCAGTCCATGTTCTGCCCATATCTCTCAGTGGTCACTGCAACATCACTTTCTCTTTTCACATCCCCTTTAAAACACCACCTACCAAACTTATATCCTTTCATCCTAAAACCATACATAGTGGCAGTAAATAATGACCTAGCCAACATGAACCGCTCACTAATCACTTCTATTTCAAACCCACCACTAGCAATTAACGCAATAACAAGCCTACTCCTAAACTTACACAATAAATACTTTTCAAATGTCACCTAACATATTAAGGGCACACAAGCCCAATGAATAACAGAACATTTGCTAACCCTATTTAAACCGATTGATAATGCTTGGGAAGAGTTAATAGGTGCATAGATTCATAGATGTATACTAGGCTAACAACCACTAGGGCCCTTGCCTAGCTGTGCAACCCAAATGTGGCCCACAAATTTAATTAACATGGGGTTTGATATGCTGATTGCCTCTGTCCATCAAAGATATAGGCACCAGTCCAGGGATGAATTTCCACCTACCCATCCATTAGTCTAATTTGCACTTAAAAAGGAATAGGAAGGAACACTGCTGCACAGGGATGGGGGTCCTGTTCCAGAGAATGGAAATTCTCTGAGAAACATATCTGTGTCTCCCAAAAAATCCTATTTATGTCACAAGCAAAATTTAGATCTTTTAATCAAGTAGTTCTGATGCTGTTTGTTTTGTGGATGTGTGAAAGGTACATCAAAACAGGGTCCAGGGATGCTTAGTATGCCAGACAAAGATCACCTCTCAGAAGTTAGTATGATACTGAGTAATGAGACAGGGCTTTGAGGTGACCAGTATAGGACATTGTGTTTACTCTATTCTTTTTGAAAGAAACCTTTGTGGACATTCCAGTTGTTGCATATGTTGCGACAGGTACATAGCAAAGGGGGCATTATACTCTATGATGGGTCTGATGATAGCCAATTACAGTGGTAAGATGACCTCTCTGAACATAGATGTCATTCCCTTGCATATAAGTTGAGCAACACAGAAAGATATTCTTAGTACCTTGGACATATGTTGGTCAAAGGCTAGGTTACTATCTACATGAATTGGCAGATCCCTGACTATTGAATTAACTTTTAGTGGTGTTTATTGATGATGTAGCTACCTGGGGTGGCCAACTTCCCAAAAAGTAGTACGATGCATTTCTTGGTATTGAGTTTTAAAACATAGCTTTGGCATCAGGCATTTGTCTGTGTTAGACCTTCCTGAGGGTATTGCCATTTTGGAGGGATTCAATGACTGCTCCCAGTTTACACTCAGCCACGAAATTGGTAAGTCAGAGCCTTTGACATTGACTTTGGCATACAAGAAGTAGATGCCAGATAAACAGTGGCCTAGCACAAATTACTGAGGGACTCCACTGGTCACCAGCCTCTTTGTGGAGGTGGTGTCACCAATTCTTACCTTCTTGGTCCCATCAGTGAGTCAGCTAGCTATCCAGCATGTTATAAAGAGGTTTATACTTAATTCCATCAGTGTGTTGACAATGCCTGAGTGGAGTATTGTATCCAGTGCTTTAGCCAGATCTATGTAGGCAGTATGTAGCATTTTCCCCTTCATTTATTGCCTTAGAGATCTTTTCAAAGAAGTTTACCAGATTCAGTAAGTATAACCTTCCTTTGACAAAGCCGAACTGGGATGGATCCCATGCCTGGAGGTCTCCTATGTCCTTGTTGATAATTTCTATAATCTATTCCATGGCTTTGCAAATAAGACTAGTCAGACTAATGGATCTGTAGATTCCAGCATATGTTGAAGGCCCTTCCTTATGAAGGGGTGGGGGGGGGGTGACCATTGCAGTCCTTCATTCACATGACAGAAAGCCTGTTTTAAGATTATAATTACATAATGACTCCAAGGCTCCTGACAAGACATATTTTAGACTGTTCAGAAAGCATCCTGGGATGTTTTCAGGGTTCATCGAGGATGTGTTGCTCACTTTAGCAAGTGTATACAGTACATGCTCCCTAATTATAGCTGGAGGGTTGTGTCTGAGGGTATTTTGGGGGGATAGTTGGGGTGACAGGGGGCAAAGTTGGAAATTAATTTGTCTGCTAATAGGTTTGCTATATCACCAGGTTCAGTGAATGTGGCACCATTAAGCACCAGTTTAACACATTGATGTGTTCTGCCATTGAGGATTCTGACATAGCAGAAGAAGGCTTTGTGGTTGTCTTTCACCTTGGAAGCTATATTAGCCTCAATGTTTGCTTTGCTTGTCCTAATTAACTCTCTCAGTTGCCTATTTAGTTTGACAGGAGAGTTTTTATCTACATGGGAATTACCCTTCTTGATTTTAACATAATTTTTTTCCCTTCTGTTGTATATCCTTTCTATATGGGATGCCACCTGGGCAGTTTGTTTCTGGGGCTAATCCTGGGTTTACTTCTGGTATGTACAGAAGATTTTAAGCAGCCATTGACATAATTGTACATAGTTTTATAACATTCAGCACAGGCTGCTGTGTTCTCGGGGTTTGTAGGGGCATTGAATTTTGCCAAATTGTCACTTAATAAAAGGTAATTTGCCTTGGAATAGTTCCTAACAGTTAATGGTTTTTAATGGGATTACAGAGTTGATTTTGATTTTGAAGGAGACAGCTTTATAAGTAGACCTTACCAGGGAGGATGAGACATTGGGAATTTTAGCATTCTCCCATATTTGTAAGTATGAGGTCCAGTATGTTGGAGTCTCTAGTGGGCATATTCACTATTTGGCCAGGGTGTTGGTATTTATAAAGCCCATGAATCTATGTATCTGTAGATTTGAGACTGTGTAGGATGCCCAGTCTACAGAGGGCTAATTAAAGTCTCCCATGAGTAGGGTGTTAGGTTGTATGGTATCTCCAATAGGTCCAAGAATGCATTGTGAATTTCTTGAGACACGGAGAGTGATCTTTAGCTCGCTAAGATATGGTATAGGATTTTGTCTATTGTGATCTTCACATGGAGGAACTCCAGCATGCCATCCTATTTGACCACCCTAGAAATATGCTTGGTATTTGATGCCTTCATCTTTAGCCCTTGTCTGTGCAACTACTGGTCTAAAACTGTGTAAGACAATGAAACCTTGCACTGCTGAGGTACTCTATGACTCTTTAAACCATGTCTTGGTAACTCCAGTTGCTAAGTGATTTTCAACTGTAGTTGAAAATATCTGCCTCTCCAAAAAAAAACAAAGGTTTATTCTTTTTAGAAATTCAGCTAAAAATGTCACTAGAAGGCATAAAGCTCCAATCTTCATGAAAAAGCCTACCTAGTAAACTTAAATATTTCTTGAACTTAGTCTTATTATAGGTCATAGGCCAGCCATGGTGGTGCAGCAGTTAGCGTTGCTGCCTCACAGCAAGATGTTCTCTGGTTCAATCCTCGGCTGTGGTGCCTTCTGTGTGGCATCTGCATGTCCTCCCTGTAGTCACGTGGGCTTCCTCCAGGTGCTCTGGTTTCCTCCCACATCCCAAAGACATGCTGTCAGTGGATTGTACACTCTAAATTGGCCCTAAGCGTGAGTGCATGTGTGTGCATTCTGTCGAAGGTTGGGCACCGGGCTAGCAACTCAATTTGGAAGCAAGCCATTATCAAACTTACCTCTAAACCATACTCCACAAATTAATTCTGACACATTTCCAGCATACCAACACAAGGTAAAATATTTGAAAACCTTGTCTTTGCTCAGCTCTGTGACTATTTGCAAATTAATTGAATGCTATCACCCAAGCAATATGGCTATGAAAAAGAAACACCATAAGTGCTATATACACCCTGACATTTGACATCCTGCAGAATATGGACAAAGATAAGTTAAAAGGCACAGTCTTCACTGACTTGACTAAGGCCTTTTACTTGGTAGAAAGCTCTCTGCTTTTCATATCAGTAATCCAGGCTTGAATAATCATTGAATCTCTCCTGCGGTTTAAAAACCTTCTTACTGAAAGAACCTTGGCAGATAAATTAAGTACTTCAACCTCTTCAACTACCCATCTCATTATAAGGGTCCCACTGGGATTGCACCTTTTGAAAATACTATTATCTTTGTCTGCAAACACCTTGCCAACAGACTTACCTCAATTGTCTGCCATTCTACATGCAGATGATATGGTGATTTACAGGACTAATTCCTCATACAAGATGAGCAAGCACCAATTTGAAGAAGACTTTACAACTGGCTAACTAGTGAAAAATAAGCTATTGCTAAACATAAAAAAAAAATCATTCAGAAGATAAAAGAAAAGAAATGCAACACCCCCCCCCAAAGCAGTGATCTTCAGAACCTGATAAAAAACTTTCGACTGCACCCCCTGACTAGTACATTTTTCACAATAACCAAAAATATTTTGAAACAATCCATTGCTTCAGGTATTGGGGAATCTGGCTGGATCTGCACCTCATTTTCTGACATAATTTTCTGAGTAATGAGACTTTTTCCCTAGGAGGTCAACTAGGGTTGGATTTTTCATAGCTTGAAAGGATAGACATACATCTCCATGAAGGAGTCTGTAAGAGGCCGAGTCCAGAGAAAGGGCAGAAAATCTCTCCAGATAACTAAGATTTTTGAGGCCACTGATCTTTTTAGTTATGAATCTCTGAGGTCGATCATGTTGTGTGATACATGCCAAAAGGTGCATTGCCCTATAGTATACCATTTACAACTTTTTTGCTTTCAGATGTGGCACCTGCAACTCTAACCACATGGGTTCTGTCAGATGACCAGTTAGTTATCTACTGCACGATATAAGAATTTATATTCGGATTTACAGGGCTATCAATAATGCTTGCATGGGAAATGGTGACAAAGGCCTTGGCCAGGTCTAGCTATACTGTATGCACTGCATAACCACTATCCAATGATTCTGTTACTTTTTCAGAGAAATTAATGAGTTTAAAGAGGTAGGACCTTGCTTTGACAAAGCCGAATTGATGAGGGTACAGGGAGAAGCAATTTTTAATGTCAAGATTAATGACGTCTGAAATAATGCACTCCATAGTTTTACATATAAGGCTAATGAGCCTAATGGGTCTATAGCTACCAGGATTTGTGGTTGGGCCACCATTGTGTAAAGACATTACATCAGCTGTTTTCCAGGCTTCAGGAATGTACGCAGTAGAGAGGCTTAGATTAAAGAGGTTGAGTTGGAGTTCAAAAAGGTTATATTTGGCACTGATAATCAGGCAACTTAGTATGTTCCCAAGTCCCATGGATGAGATTTTCTTAGTTTTTGAGAAGGTTGAGAGAACTCATTCCATAGTAATGAACCTGTGGAATAGCTATAAATGTGGGTGGAGTTAAATATGCACTAAATTTGCTAGCTAGGATATTAGATATTTCTTTGGGTCAGAGACTGTAGTATTACTGTGGATTATCTCCAGACATTTTTGGGTGTTAGTTCTTAATTTCCTCAAATAGTTAAAGAAGGATGTATAGTTATTTGTGGTTTTAGTTTAGCTTTGAACTACCTAATAGTATCTTAAGATCTTTGTTAGTTTGTTTAAGTTTGTTCTTAAGATACATAGAATGAGACCACTTATAAGCATTAATCAGTTACTTTTTCTTGTTATATAATTTATTTATAAAGGTATTCCACCAAAGGGGTTGTTTTTAAACTTCTCATTATATTTAGTGTGGATAGAGACTGTGTAAGTGCAACTATTTTAGTAGGAACAGAAGTCAGAGGTGTAGGTAGCAGCTTGAGTAAAAGGATCCTTCAAAGGAGGATTACAGCAGAATTTCAAGTAACTGAAGAAATGTTGCTTTTAAAAGTCCCTAAACACAGAGCTATTTATAGGGGAAGTGCCGCCATTTTAAAGGAAAAGATGACTAAATTACGGTCTGATTTAACAAGGCATGATGACACATAAGGAGATGTCCAACAAGTGGACATATTTGTGAGGAGTAGATCAAGGGTATCTGGGCCCAAACTAGGATGTAAATGAAGTATAAGGCATGATGACCATTTGCAGTGTAGGTCATCCAGTTTATTGATGGATAGTTAAAGTTCCCTGGGAAAAAGGTATTTGGTTAAATGGGAATTTCAGCTGACTTACATACATGCATGCATATGTATATGAATAAATAGATGCCAGACTTCCAGTTCATGGAAACCCAGTAAGGTTTAAGCTTCATACTGGGGCAGACATAACTGTAGTGTCATATATTGTAAACAGAAGTGTCTTGATATGTTCACAGCTGGTCAAAGCAGAAACAGAAATACACAGCACAGGAAGAAAGCTGAGATGTTTGGGAAAGTTTTTTATCATTACTGAATTAAAAGGGTGTAAGTGTGAATTTTGTATTTGTGTGTTATTGAGTCCTTATGAGAATAATCTGTTGAGTAGAGCCATTGCATGTAACTCCTTTAATGTTAGCATAGAGATTTGATTGAAACCAGGTGCAGTTCTTTAGGCCTTCACCATGTCACTAAGGGTACCTTTCATGCTCTGAGCTATATTGAAATACCAGACATGCATTACATTGTTGCATTTATTTTCCATACACACACACACACACACACACACACATATATATATATATATATATATATATATATATATATATATATATATATATATATATATATATATCAGCAATGTGCATATATGGTTAGGATCACAGTCAGCTACCAACTTCTCAGTTCTTCCCAGTGTATTATGGGAAATCATTTTAGGTTAACACAGGTATGACCAGTCAACCACTGATTGCACTGATCATCACAGTAATCTGATATAGCCACATCTCGCCTCATTTGAGAAGAGGAGACTGAAATTCTCTTTTGAAGTAGAACATTATGCTCATTTCCACATCATAATGTTTGCCTGCCTCCACTTTTCATTTTGAGAAAATGCAGTATCAAAAGCCCTTGACTAATACTTCACAACTATTTACATTTTTCACTAATGTCAAACATACTTAGCTTTTATAGTTTCTAAGCATACTCAGCTGTTAGCAATCATCTTACTACTTACCTGTTTCTAGAACTATCACAATACTTGGTATTCACAGTAAGTATTATCTGAAGCCCTTATGAAGGAATTTTCGCACACTGTGGATACAAGGGGCTTCTCTTTTGTGACAAGTCAGTATTACTTAATGTGAAAAATGTCAGCATTGTTAGATGTATTTCTTTTAATAACATAATGACTATTTTGGTCATTACGCCCTGAAAACACTAACCCAGAGTTTTTCACTTGTTTGGATTATCCTGATTGCAGCAATTGTTCCATCTAGTAGCAACATTCTTTACTCCAGTCAACCACCTCAGCAAAAAACTGAATGCATCTTTGATTTCTCCTTTCTACACATCCATCATGGGCTGAGACTACAAACAATCTAGATTCAATGGATTTGACAACATTCATACCTGTTTTCTTCCATTTCTTTTCCCCATCTAACTTGACAGGATCAGTCTGTCCTGGATTAAGTCAGCCAAGGACTGAAATGAATACCTTCTGTCACAAATGTATTTGCATGCAGATTTGTCCCACTTATCATTTTGTTCAACAGTCTGATAATGGAACAGTTTTGGTCAACAGCTATGTCTCAAGCATTTGGATGGTAGTTCGTGTCTCTCCACCAAACATCGGTTGTGATGGATCCACTCCATTTGTACTATGTGGCATTGTTCTTTAGGACATTACAGCTAGGTGCAGATCAGGCTGTTTAAGAATTAAATTTTCTTAGCTGGCTGTATTCAAGTCTCAACAACACTATTTACTTGTGGGCAATGCAGATTTAATGCTGTTTGTGCAAACCCACACTAGTTTGAAAACTGATGAAACTCAGAAAACATGAGCTGACTTCCATTGTCAGAGACTGTTCTGATAGGAATCCCCTAGCTAGAGAGCATTGTCTTGCACAGTTGTTGATTGGTTATTGCAGGTAGTTTGTTAAATAGTATTTCAGTTCTACTGGATCATTTTTTCCCATTACATTCACATAGATCTGCAACAATTCTTTGCCATGGCCCTTTTAGTAATAAAGATACACTTAGGGATTCCCTGCTTTAAGTGGGTCTGTGTTTCACGCACAACTGATAAATAGATACAAGCTTGGTTATGTCAGCATTCATATTTGAGCAACCCACAGAAATAGTTTTGCATGTGCTCTCTCTTTCTCTCTCTCTCTCTCTCTCTCTCTGTCTCTCTCTATGTATATACATTCTTGTCCAACCCTTAATTTTCTTCATGGATTTGTCTCTGATCTTGGATTTGAGTCAGAAATGTTGCTCTTTGTGAATTCAGCAGCACAATCTGGTCATGGTACAACACAAAACTCTTGTGATCTGACAAATAAGCTGACACAGTGAAGTAGTTCTACAACAAAAATTGTCTGTGCCCCTTTATTTGGCCACCCATCTCAAATATAGTCAAACGAAGTCTGAAGGTCTGCATCTGGCTAAGTTGATACTCTGAGAACACTCAGCCTATGGAACATCACTGGCTTGCTAGACATGATAACTCACACATGTGGACTCATATCTTCTTCTTAATTTGATTGGGCTGTCTCAAGTCACTGGATTTCTGGGCAGGCTTTTTGTCATTATCAATTGTTTTCCCGGAACATGGATAGAGAGTAATGGAAAGCCAGTCAGGGTATGACTAGTAGTATCAGTAGGATAGGGTAGGATAGGGATAGGGTATCAGTAGGAATGACTGGACTATAGGGTTCTTGCCCATGCCACAAATGCTAATCTCCCATTCCATCAGAACAAATAGGCTGATTAGATCCCAGTACTGGACCCGCTTGGTGAGGTCTTGGTTGGCATAAAAAGATAAGAAATGAAGTACTATTGACAGAGCTGGAATGATTTTGCCAGATATATCATAGAAAGCATTTCTTTGAATTCTGTGACATTGCATGGACCTGCTAATTCAATAACAGATTTCCTTTACTTGTATCCTGTCTAAAGCCATCTCCACTAATACAATGTCCAAAATACTGAATTTCAGACTTGCAGAAACAACACTTCTCTTTCTTTAGCTCCTTTAGGTGCATCGCACCATAAAGACACGTACACCTTGCAATACTATGGCATAAGATATTGTTAAGAAACAGTGTGATAGGATTGTACACTATACAGATAGTAATTTGATAATGAAGTACAGTTAAAACCAAAGCAAATGTGAAACAAACATTAGTTCATAAACTATTACATATCAGTAGCAGTAAAGAGAGGTCCCATATCGTTTGCACAGATTTGAAGAAAACTAAACAAAAAGGAAAGGGATATAATATGGAAGAAGAGGAAAAGAGGACAGTAAGCGTATATATAATTTGAAAATGATACGTTTACTGAGTACATAATACACAAGCGCAATATTTTTAAGTCATACCACAGCAGGGGTCATGGATGGATGCTACAGCTGCATTTTGAAGCTGAAGTTAATTGGTTCTTAAGAGACAAAGTCAATTCCCATCTATGGATGACAGGCAAACTGGTTTTGGCAAATCATTCCATGGTTTAAGAGAAAAAGAAAAAATAAAGCACTGTTACTGACTGAAGGTTGGATAGTTAGAGCCTTGTTTAGTTTTCACACACTTAATATTAATGGAAGAAAAGCACCAGATTATAATATTGGTGAACACAGGGCACTTGAGGGCAAAGAATGATTTATGACTTCATTGAAGCTACATATTTTGGTAATGCTTGAATTAAAACCAGCAGAGACTGTCTCCTGTCTCACACCCAGCTGACTACATACTTTTCTGCTACACTTTCTCATTGCCATCTACACTAAAACTTTCATCTCCTCCACTCTTCTGCACCCTCCTTACCTACCACTGCCACTGTCTGGCTTCTTGTATCCACCTTCTCATCTCAAGATTCTTTTGTCTACTACTACTTCTAAATATCTTCCTAACTTGTGTGTGTGTGTGTGTGTGTGTGTGTGTGTGTGTGTGTGTGTGTGTGTGTGTGTGTGTGTGTGTGTGTGTGTGCGCGTGTATATTATATACCTGTATTAGTGTAAAGCTCAATAAATATAACTCTGTACTTCTATATCTCGGTATAAGTGGCTAAGCCATGGAAAATTTATATCTATGTGTCTCTATATAATTGATGGAGCTTTTCTTTCTGAGCCTCTAGTGAAAATGGGTCACTTCTGGTGCCCACTCAGACAATCCCGGTAAACACATCCTAATAAATAAGTAAACATAACTGAATACATGATTGGTGACTAGAGATATTTCTAGTTATCCTGCTATAGATCTGTTCCATCTTCTAAATTAAGTATGACAAAAAGTTTCTGATGATATCTGAGACACAGATGGCTAAGTAAAAAGAATGATTTAGAAGTCACAAGATAAATGGAATCACTCATGAATGTCATTCACGTATTTCCTTACTTCAGTATGTGTTTGTTGTTGATCCTGGACAGGAACGCCCTTAAAAAATGGCCCCTTAGTATGAATCTAACCAGGGACATCCAATAATTGGAACATCCACAGAGGTTCTTCCCTAGAAGAACACAAGGCATAAATAACATGTCCTATGCAAACCACCTCAAAGCTCTATCCCTGTATTGTGTCACTTAGAGGCTGTTGAGGGAAGATCTATGCCTCATATACATCTTCAGACCCCACGCTGATGGATCTCTTGCATATCTGCAAAAAAACAACACCAGCATTACCTGTTCTAAAGATTTAAATCTTTCTAGTCATAAAAACAGAACCTGCTGGAGAGGTAGGTATGTATCCTAAAGACTACCACTTCTCTGGAATAGACTCCCCATCCATGCTAAGCAGAGTTCCTCCCTAACCCAATTCAAGTGTAACTTGGACAACTGCATGGGGAACCAGAAATTCACCCTTGGTCTGTCACTTATGGCTCTAATGAACACTGACAGCCGGTAAATGATTCATTTCCCATACCCTGCTTGTCAGTGTTTCATCTTCCAAGCCCTTGCTTACAATACCAAGGGTACCAGAACTTGTCAGAGATTTAGGATGCATGGATAAGCGTACAAAGACCCCAGTGGTCATTAGCTTAGTAAACACCTAAAAGAGTTTGAAGTTACTCAGTGGCTATCCCTGGAACTCAAGATCCTGATCTTGGAAAGTAACACAAATCCTACAGAGATGGCCATAAGCTTTTCTGCAATAACTGCAAAGCTTTAATCAAAACTGTTAAAAATTACTACCTCTCAACCTCTAACTGCAAGAACTCTGGACAAAGCTAAAAATAATAACTGAGGGGGGAGATAAAGGCCTAAAATCAAGGACATGTTTTAAATATTGGTCTTATAAACTTAAGTTGCTGGAATAATAGGTTTTGCATTAGCATGCATTTTCTGAAATATAGGAAGTCTGAAACTCAAATGTATGCCATTATTTTGTGACTTTAATCCTCAATGTTTCAATAGAAAACCAAAAATTATCTGATGAACTTTCCAAAAACAGGACTCAGAAAAGCTGGACATATTGCAAAGATCTAGACAGAGGAGGGGTATTCTCTAAGGTCTTCAATAAAAAAATCACTTTCAATCAATAAACAGTTCCAGAAAGTGCTAAACAGATTGCTGAAACAATATAGAGCCCAGATGCACACTCAGTAGTAATGTATTTGCCATCTACACTCATCCAGACTCCACCCCCCCCAACCTCAGCTGGACCTTGTAGCAGTCTGCACATTTACCTTCTTTACCCATTCCCCCCACCCTCAGCTGGACCTTGTAGCAGCCTGCACATTTACCTTCTTTACCCATTCAGCTTCCAACAGAACGATGTCAAACCTGTTATGTGCAATGAAATGATACAGAGCAGAACAAGCAGATAATTAGATTTCTGAAGATGGTTGTCCACCAAACTGCAGCTCTATTATGGCTGCTCCTGAGATGCTCATTAACTGAGGGCAGCAGCTCACATTGTGGAATTTTGCTAATATCACACATATGCCTAAGGGAGGAAAAAAGATCCACCCCCGGATTCATGAAGCTCGGCGTAAGGCTTGCACCAGCCGTGCGGCGTAGATGTGGAGTAGTCGTGCCATATGCATATTAATGAAGGCGCGCAACCACTACAGCCACATGCATAGGAAATGTGTGCAAGTGCAAGGGGCATATCGAAGTTGTGCAGGGAGGCGTGTCAATGTCGGCTTTCGAGGAGCAATCTAAACTGCTGAATATTATATTCCGCCAGCAATAGTAATCGTACCTATCAGTGTCCATGGAGACTGAAACGTATGCAAAGTAGAGTCCATGCGAACAGAAAATGAAGACTCAAACACAAATGCACGGTAGGGAATAACGGGTCCCTACCCATGAACAAATGACAGGAAAACCGTGTGCCTGTAGTCCAACATAGTGTTGATAGCTATACCATGTGGAAGTGAAATGTATCAGATGTTAGCGCGCCGCCAGTAGGTACGTCCAGTCCAACAGAGAGGGTCACCAGCCGACTCATAATTTGAGGGAGGGAACATAGCTGTGCAGATGTGTCCATAACATAATACACGAGGAGAAATGTAGATATAGGTAGTGACCGTATGTCTGAATCATATCCCACAAGCCATGTAATAGTCACATACAAAAGGCATGTCTGTATTTCACATACCAAATGTGACAGGAAATAGCATACACATGTAAACGAAACAGAAGGAGCATATAAACGAGCCATAACAACACGGACACATGTAGGCCGAAAGGAACAGTATGATCCGTACCATTGACCAAGATTACCACCTGTCCCACTTTGCGAGCGACAGTCCCTCTGTGGGCAGATGTGTCCTGACACAAACATGTAAAACTGGCAAATGTCCAGAAAATATAGGACATAATTCCTCCGTAGATGTCATGCAATAGTTGCATTAAACATATTTCACTGGTCATATATACATAAATGTCATAACAAACAGAATAAGATACCGAAATGCTACAAGAATAAGCTTAGATATAGGCAAGAATTGTAAGCTCTATCTGCCGAACTGACCGTGGGTATGTGTTGGCCTGTAAAATATGCTGTGTTCACCGCAACTAGTCACACTGTGGCCAATTGAAAAGGTGGAAATGCAGCCATTGACTGTGGGCAGGCAATGTCCACAACAGTCGGACATGTGTAAGGAATAGCTTGGACATAGGAAAAGGTGCCATCCTACCAATGAGTACAACAGGCTAGCAAAATCCGGAAGGCAGCTGTATAATCTGAACGTGTATGCGACACAGTCAAACAGGTAGTACCCGGATACACCAACCAAGTAATGAAAGTGAAGTAACGGCGTGTACCTATGTGCATGAGGTATAGCATGTGGAAAGCAAACATGGCAGGGTAGTCCACACAACCATAAAGGTACCTGATACATGTAGGGTAGTCAATGTGTAACTCTGCCGTGTCATGGGCCAACAACCAAAGTAGTGCTCTATGGGGTGTGAGTAATTCGCGTGTGAGGGGTGTGTGTTTAATGGTAAATTCCTCAAAGGCGATACTTGTGTCGTATGCAGAAAAGGTGAACCAGAGGTGTATGAGGGGGCAGTGGGTGAAGTGGAAAGAAACACAATCTCATGTAGAAACAGCTGCAAGACAAGCAGACAGGCCATAGTGTAGAAGACAATCCCACAAACATATGAATATGGAAATATGCGAGACAAATGTATAGATACGGCACCATCACATACCCACAGATGGGTCCTGATGGAACTGGCCATAACAAATGCAACACACCTGGATGCATAATAGCCTACCCAGCATACCCTCCACAACACACAACCTGCCACCATACCAGAACGTTCACCAAATCCAGCCATACTTGGTCCACTGGTTTGTTGCAGAAACAGCTACACACAGTGACCCATATGCATATGTAGTAGGTATTGTCACCCTAGGCAGTGTCAGGATTGCAAACCATGTATCCCCTGCAGGTAAAACCCCCTGCACGTTTTCGTGCAGCCACAAAAATCTTCATTATCTAACTTGTTTTGGTCTTGACCAATTTTTGGGATATCCCTCACGGGATGACCAACTTGTGTAAATAGTAGAATGGGTATGACGACATGATGTCCAATCCAGTAGATATCTGGACACAAGTCAGAACGTGCAGTGGAGGTCCATGACACTGTCCAGCCCTAAGTGGGCACGCATAACCTCCCACCCAGGATAAAATACCTTCCCGTGATGCACGTGTCCAGACACGAATAGGAGGGAGAATATAATGCACACATTTGCAAAGTGGAAAATGGCATGAGGGCGAGGAAGACACTATGTAAACAGGTCAACCCTGATCAAGTGTGAGGGACACTGACTGTGTGCAGTCGTGACTGACCATACCTGTCAACCTGTGTGAGCAAGATATCTGGACAGAGTCGTGAATGTAAGTGAGACAAAGGTCCAAAATCAGGGACAATCTGTAAACATATCTCTTAGAAACATAGAATTTTATAGAATAAGTTTGCACATTGGCATTAATGTCTGGAGTATGAAGTCTGAAACCCAACTGTCTGTCAGCACGTTCCGACTGCAGTCTTTAATGCTGAGCTACTGCTGTGCCAGA
The DNA here is from genome assembly GCF_019279795.1 of Protopterus annectens. Lineage (NCBI taxonomy): Eukaryota > Metazoa > Chordata > Ceratodontiformes > Protopteridae > Protopterus > Protopterus annectens. Next base: position 1,704,745,809 of record NC_056735.1, read on the forward strand.
ACACAACAGCATATTACAGAGGTCCATGCCATACCACTCAACTGTCCGGATATTCTCAGAATGACTAGGGTCACCACCTGTCCCACTTTGTGAGTAACAATTCCTCTGTAGGCAGTTGTGTCCTGTGAAAAAAATCAAGACATAGCAAATGTCCTGAGAGTTTATTTCCTAATTTACTTTAATAGTCACATAAAATGGTTATTTTGTATATGAATCCTCAATATGTTATGTGAAGTAGCATAAGCAATTCAAATGTTACTAGAATAAGCTATTATATGTACAAAAAAGGTTAAAGTTCAGTACTATGCACGGCTGTAGGTATGTTTTGTCCTGGAAAATCTGACATCTCTACAGAACATGTCCCACTTTGGGCAGTCGAAAAGGTGGCAACCCTAAGAATGACCACAGGTTCGCACCATAGTGTTGGTGTGTGCCTCCGAAATCTGCACCAGTGTGGTAAATAGCTGAGGATTGACGTCACTAAATAATGAGAAATATCCTGAGTATAAGACTCCACAACCTGCAGAAAAGTCATGCTAATGCAAAACCTAGCATTCTATCAACGCTGTAAGCTTGTAAGAGCAATCGTTGAAATGTGTCCCTAATTGTCCCCCCATTGTGTAGGTTTTGTGCAGGTTCAGTGCTCTAAGAGGTATGGCTGTGTCCGTACATATTTACAGGAACAGCCCTTCACACTTGTGTAATGTACAACTGCATACCTGTAGCCACTTCATGCCCAAAAATAATAATGTATACAGGTAATAGTCAAATGTGAATGCGAACACCCCTCACCGTGGAGTATGGACTATAACAACCCCACCCATAATATGTAATGCCAACAGAATAAGCTGCTGACAGGTGCCCAAACACCTGTGTCTATAAACACAGGTAAAACTTCAAAATAGGGAGATAATCCCTGCCCGTATGCTTTGTCTGACATTTGACCTCGGCCAGGGAAGTTCCATTCACCAGGTGGACAAGCCTAAACCCAGATCACTACATGAACACCCTGACAATCAAAGACCTGTATGTGGCTGGACTATATGCCTTGGTGTTCTGCATATCTTCGGAGTGATTAACAATGCAGCCGGAATCCACAGTAGTAGGCAATAGGGAATGTGTAATATGTAGTACCGCCTTTTTCCCAGCAGGAGAATGGATGCCTGTGTCGTAGGTGAAGCGGTGAGGTGTATGTTGATGTAGCTAAGTACTATGGGTATGCATATCAATGAGGGAGAACACCAATAGAATACTGGTTCCGGTATCCGGCCAACGTGAATGCAGTCCCGGTTGACCTACGACCACTGTACATATAACTTGAAAGTGTAATGAAAGCATTCGTGCAGTACACACATTTAAATATGTAAAGGTGAACGTGTGTTTCGCAGTAGTCCATAAACTGGAATACAGATATGTAACTGTTACGGTCAGAATTATGAAAGTTCACAGAAGCACAATTATCTATGAAACATATGTAACCCACAATAAGGATATGCAAGTGCGCCTGCGCGTGTGTAATCCGCTCACAGAATAGAAAATGAATGGTGTTTTCCCCACGTTCTATGTACATGGCTCATACCTGTTAAACCCGTAAAGTACAAAACCGGACAAAGCCATGACAACAACTGGTACAAATAGGGACAATCCCCAGATATTGCCCTAACAAACATAGAAAGTGGATAGAATAACAGGTGTGTCACTAGCATGGATTCTCTGAAGGGTATGAAGTCGTAACCTGAAATGTTTGTCATTATTTACCAACGTCAGTCTTTAATGATATGCCACTAACTTGCCAGATAGACACAAGGTTATGAAAAACAGAGCAAAGATAAGAGGCAAACAGCTGTACATGCAGCAGAAATCTGTACAGTTGAAAGGTATGCTATGGAGATATATATACACATATATCCACAGACATAATCCAAAGCAAATTACGAGATGAGGAATGTACAGGCATATATATCTATACACACACGATACATGAATAGATATATACACAACAAACATATGTCCCTGTACATATAACACATGTACATAAATAGGTCACAGTATAGCTAATATGGATAGACAGACAGACATGCATGAAAGGAGAATACACCGATGGTTTCCAAACCATTTCCCGGAAAGTACCAGTGTGACAGGGCCTGTAAGTTCTACACGTTAAACATGAATATAGGTGTCCTTTGCAGGACCCCAAAAATTGATCCGTACGAAGTGCGAACCGTCATTGATGTGAAAGACGTCACAGCTGCAACTATGATATAGCTGTACATGCAACAGTAGCAGGTGCAAGGGTAATAACACATGGGTCGATTGAATGTATGATGTTCGAGCTGATATCCGCAGAGTGGGGAGTGCTCAGAAGTGTCCTCACACTTTATTATCGCTCACATTAAACATGTCTAATGGGTACTGCGGAGGTGTGTCAGGTATGGGAATCATGGGTATGCAGAATTGGGCCAAGGTGTTGGTTGGCACAGATCTATTAGGTACGCCCCATGGGAGTAATCAATATACCTATGTGGGTATAGCACACGCCTACATTCTCCAAAAAGGTGCAACCCATCTACTGGATATTGTGTAAACCATTGGGGGAAGACGTAGGGACCTATATCAGTGTCATGTAGGCGATTATCATGGATGGACATGCGTACGACCAAGATGGTAATCATACCTGCCAGAATGTCAGAATAAGACAGCTGGACTAAGGCATAGTACAGGACAGACAAATAGGGACTATATTAAATATACCTCAGACAAAGTCAGACCATTGATAGAATAATTGCGTAGTCAGGAATACGAATGTTATGAGAGTTAGTAATCATGAAATAGAAATGTCAGTCATGATTACCTAACCGCACAGTCAGTCATGGCTTGCCAGCAATCTACCAGAAAGGCACATTATCATGACAAATGTAACAGAATCATAGGTCAAACCTCAGGGTGTATACCCATAATGTGTACAGGTGAGAGGTATGAAGGTAAGCCATCCTAATGAAATGTACAGAACTAGTGATACTAGGTGGACAGGTGAGAAGAAAGACGTCAGGACAAATGACAAAACATGTACAAGTCATAAGCATGTTTGTCCACAAATGTGAATTACAATGTATGGCCTGTGAAAGTCAATGTGGAAGGTTAATAGACTCAAAAGACATGTGTCCCTCAGGGTGTCATGCAGTGTCACCGATACAGTGTCCAATCCCCCATACTGCATATGAGCTCTGCCACTGGACGCAAATTCCGGCGTACACATAAGGTACATGATGGAATAATTAGTGTGGATAAGCACCTGTTGGCCTGTGTGAGGAATATAACCCAGTGGGTGGGTGTGTCCTGCAATAGGAATGTAATGGTAACTGGCCTGTGATGGCGCCATGTATTGTGTGTAATGGCATAAGGAAATTGATGTCCAGTATCAGAAACATACCTCGCAACTGTACAAATGTGCAGATGTATGCCTCATATGTGTGGTGTGTTCCTCTCAGAATCTGTACCTGTCTGCCAAATACCTGGGAACTGACGTCACTAAATAATGATAAACATATGTGTTTAAGACCCCAAATCCCTCAGAAAGGTCATACTAATGCAAAACCTATAATACTGTCAACTATCTACGTTTGTAAGAGCAATATGTAGAATCTGCCCCTATCTGTCCCCCCATCATGTTAGGCTTTGTACAGATGTTTTGCACTAGGAGGTTGCTAGGTATGATCAGAAACAGATACATGTCTGAGGAAACAGCATTATCGACTGCAAGATAACTCAGAAGGTATGAAAAGCGCTGCAGTAAGAAGTTCATCCGCAGGTATGTGCTGACATGTCAAATGACACAGCAGTCTGCAGGAAGTACCTATAGGGTGTCACCTTTACCAATGATGACAGTGGGACATACCCACAGCCATGCATACACCACAAATAGACATAGCACACAGCAAAGCCTAGGCCATGATACACGAAGCCTCCGGCGTGTATGGATTGAGTGAGAGTACAGCAAGGAAAGATGACTGCCAGGCTATTCAGCAAACACCTGCAGGGGCGTGCAAGACTGCACGTAACACGAACATTGCACGGACAATGTTGGGATTTGCAACATACCCCATTTGTATGTGTAAGCTATGCAAATGATGAAATTACACGATACATGAAACAGTAAGCTGTCGGTGCAAGAGCAGAGTTATGTGCAGAAATGTACCCGGATGTTATGCGACTAACGTTTTGCACGTTGCTAAATGGAGCTGCAAATACAGTATGAATACAGTCGAAGAAGCATGCCAATGTCCAAGTCCAAGGCCAGTGGCGGCTTTGTCCATTGGATATCAATGAACCAGTAGTTGTCCTCCCCCGATCCCTGGTGTGGAAGCGTAGCGCAGCGCCACGAGAACGCGCTGTGCTTCAAAACAAGACATATGGATAATATACATACAAAATGTAGGTTTAGTTAGATGTTAGTACGACATGCAGATGAATGACAAGCTGGAGACAACATGGCTACTGCGTACCGGTACTTATGTATGGAAGCGCTCTGTCAGAGATGTAACGAAGCATTTGTAGGCAATGTGAGGCAAGTGAGGCTGAGGATAGTGAATTACAACATGTCATGCCATATGGGCCAAGCCTCTACAGTGTAGTGTAGGTTAAGGGGACTATTAGAGTAGAAGATAGGTGACAACATGAGTGTGTATGTACAAAACACTGTAACCTCACCGGAGCAGTGCCATATGTGTGCTGTCAGTACTCAGTGGAAGAGCTATCCTAGGGAACGTCAGAAGACTGACGGCATACGCCATGGATACCACCGATGTGACCTGCAAACCTGCCCACAGTGTGTCTGCGCCCGTGCGCACCAATAAGCCCGAGTAAGCATGTGTGCGTACATGTTAGCCTGTGTGCGCGTGTGGAAGAACGAGTAAGCTAGTGTACGAATGGTGAAGCCCGTGTAATGTCGTGTATGCATTTGTAAGCATGTATACATGTGTACTACACACATCACACATGTACTGCACACACAGACACACATGCTGCCAATACTACACACATCAGTGAAATGGCACATGGATGGAGACTACATCATCAGAAGTAACAGTGCTGTAAACTATGCTACAGTGATGGTCATAGCTGCAATGCATCATGCCTGCTGAAGTACACCTGGAAGTAACACACTGTGTGTTAACAGCATGCTAACATCAATACAGTGGAATAAAGCCACCGTGTGCAGCAGCACCAGGGTTAGTCAGATCCTGCATCAATGTTACACATCACAGGTGGTGGCACAGGTGACATCATATGTACAGGGTGTGGTGTTAACATGTCCAGAGCTGTCATAGAGCCATCCAATGTACACGTAGGTGTGTGTGTGTGTGAGGGACAACGGTTATTGCATGGCCCAATGGTGATGCAATGGGTGTGTGTATGTGATAGCTGTAGCTGTTTGTGGTAAGTGTGTGTGTCTGCATATATACAGGTACAGCATGTGTCAGCCATATGCAGGAGGTTGTGGGACAGTCACAGACCGTACCTGCCAGGCTGTAGAGATACCCATTACTGGCCATGGACACCCCTCTATGCATCCCACACAACTCAGTCCTGCACCTGTCAATGTCTACACATACAGTCTTGGGATCTGTACCACAACCTGTGGATAAACGTGCGTCTGTAATGTTAACCTGAGGTGCATAGAACTGACAGTTACTACAGACAGATATGAGCCATACTCACACTCCAATGTAATAACCACTGCTGACTGTTGCCGAGATCTGCATATGACCAGTCAAAGGTGCTGCACTAACATTGTTTCTAATGCCCATGTAATACCCAGCAACACAGTAACCAGTCACTACACATGTATAACCCACGATCACTACAGCACACAGTATGTGCACTATCACAGAGCCATAGCAGATGTACATACATCCAAGGTGCTTACGTACAGACAATGCAGCAGAGTCAAGAGTAATCCCAACATACATATCTATATACAATATACATATTTTATATATATATATATATATATATATATATATATATAGATATAAATATATATATATGTAGATAGATACATACACACACACACACACACACACACACACACACACACACACACGTGGCAGGGTTGGGAGCAGAACATAAATGTAAGCGCTGTACCACACGACAGCATCACGCAGTTACAAAATGCGCTACTATGATCAGTGGATCACATGATTCACACAGGCATATGTCTAGCCTGCAGACAACAGCATCAAAGGCAAAGACGCCACACGGATGTTATAAAGAGTGAATACTTAAAAGCAATGTACTGTTGTCATGCAGCTGGAAACACACACACACACACACACACACACACACACACACACACACACACACACACACACACACACACACACACACTTGGCAGGGCTGGGAGTCGAACATACACCTAACTACCCTAACACACTACAGCATGACGCATTTACAGAACACGCTACCGAGATTACTGAACACAGCACTCCCAGAGGCATACTTCTAGGTGGGTGACATCATCCGCAAAGGCAAAGACGCCGATAGGGAATGTATGTGGTGTGAGGCAACTAAAAGCATTACTGTGTCCCCAGGCAGCTGGAAACACACACACACACACACACACACACACACACACACACACACACACACACACACACACACACACACACTTGACAGGGCTGGGAGTCGAACATACACCTAACTACCGTATCACACTACAGCATTACGCATTTACAGAATGTGCTACCAACATTACTAAGCACAGCAGTCCCAGAGGCAGACATCTAGGTGCTTGTCATCATCTGCAAAGGCAAAGACATCGGTAGGAAATTGCTGTGGTGTGCGGCGTCTAAAAGCAAGACTGAGTCCCCAGGCGGACGGGAGCATGCGCGCAAACACACACACACACACACACACACACACACACACACACACACACACACACACACACACACACACACACACACACACACACACACACACACACACTTGGCAGGGCTGGGAGTTGAACATACACCTAACTACCCTAACACACTACAGCATGACGCATTTACAGAATGTGCTACCAAGATTACTGAACACAGCACTCCCAGAGGCATACTTCTAGGTGGGTGACATCATCCGCAAAGGCAAGGATGCCGATAGGGAATGTATAGAGAGTGAGCAGTCTGAAAGCATATTACTGTCCCAAGGTAGACATAGACAAACACACGGCAGTGGTGTGATTGGGGCAACCAAATATCTACGGAGCACTACAACAACACTACATAGATACGGGACGCACCACAGACAGTACACCCTTCAAGACAGCAACCAGTGTGTTCAATGTAGGCATCCATCGTGACATTGAAAATGGACATCTGTTGCCTGGATGACCACCATCGCTATACAGGATGTCAATGGCCATGCCCACATGCTTAGTATCACACATCTGTTTGGAATGTACTGTGTGTCCATCTACACAATGGCGTACTGGGCATGCTCACACACTTAGCAGTTGCAAAGGGCCGTCTTGCATGCACACGGATTCTAAACATGGAAGGGCACAGTTTGGAATGTACTGTGTGTCCATCTACACAACGGTGTACTGGGCATGCTCACACACTTAGCAGTTGCAAAGGGCCGTCTTGCATGCACACAGATTCTAAACACGGAAGGGCACAGTATGGTATTACTGTCCTCATGTACATGAAGGCCACTCACATGTATTGACCAGTACACACTCAGGAGCTATCACAGATGTCTCAGGTGCATATCACAGAGGTACACACCACAATCTACAATGTAGCCCTCCGACATCACCATGTCATTGGACCAGCAATATACAGCCATACATTAACACAACACCATGTGACTCATGACCAGTGGACTGTGCATAGGTCTACAGCAACTGTGCAGACTATACATGTACCATCATGTGTTATGCATTGCAATGATACCACTGTACATACCCAGGTCAGCTCTACACATACCAGGGCCCCTGGGTCTTACACAGCTGTGACAGATGACTGTCGCTGTACACCAACGAACACACATGTTTGGCTATGTCATACATGTAATTGCAATGGATATGTGCATGGACCACACACACAACACATATGTACATAGCATAGCTTTTGCTGTCCTCCATGCAGACAAGTGGCTACAGCAATCATATGCACGCAAATGGAAGGTGGGTCCATGGCTGTTGAATGCTAACAGTACATGAGGCAGCAATGTTGACTGAGGATACATTCCCTCTGTATTAGTTACCCATGACACCCATCATATCATACAACAGTCTATGTGTTATGTATGTCAACACACATGTCCATCAATTGCAATGCATACAAACATGGCTACATGACAGGCATGTAGGACCAACACATATGTACAATCTCTAGTGTGCATGCAGCTACCATGCATGTGCAGTAGCTGATGTAAGTAACTCATCTGTGCCTAACTACAACATGCAGTTGCAATGCAGCCCCATCATTGACACCTGTATATGGTGACATACTGACAGTATGGTAGGATGTACAGCAGGTATGGATGGATGTGTGTACATAAAGTGGTGATCCACCTGTGTAGATGGATGTTTGCCGGGGATGGCTCACAGGTGTGTCACATGCCATCCTACCATTACATGTGCAAACAGTACGCTATGTTACCGTTACTTGACGGTGGAGACATAAAACCTACACAGCAGTCAGGTGTCACCAACAGTACATCACTTGACACCTGTAACACTTACATCCTCCCATGTGTATATAGCAGCACAATTGCCGAAGGTAGCATTGGTACACATAATGCGGTCAATACTGCTGCATGTCTGTCAGATGTATCATCATATAGCAGGTGTATCATTCACAGTACTGCCATGTGTGTTTGCTTGTGTGACCATATATGACACATATGGTGGGGAATACATCCCAATTGTTACACACCCCTGTACACTGTTGTAGAGATCGGTACATACTGCAGTGTGGAAAGCATGACATAGGCAGGTGTGGTGTGTGTATCACACACATCAGCTATCCATATGTGTATGACATTTGTGGTCTCCACAGTGTGTGTGTGTATGTAGGTATGTATGGCTGTCTGGTGCATGGAGTGAGGGTGTATGCTACCATACAGAACACACAGGATCCCTAACCCCTCATGGTGATGCAGTCCACTACCCTGTTGATGCCATCAGTCTCAGCCGCACTGGCTACCTGTACATATTCTTTCTCTGTGTCGCGTCATGTGGGTTCACAGTACTGTGACGGCGATGACCACATAGGCAAGGGTTCTCACCTCAACACTATGGGGTGCGTGTTATACTGTTGTTGACCCCGTGAGTGTGAGCATGTTCCTGTAATGTGACAGGGTATTACTGCTACACAGTGAGGCCTCATGCTATCAAGTGGCCTCTAACATTATCATGGGCCAGACCGCTGTGTACAACCCCTGCACCATGTCAACATACCTGTGATGTGACCTGGTATGGATGTCATGTCTGTAGCCACTGTAGCCTATTAAACTGCCCACATGCTTCTGGATCAGTATATGTGTGGACATCTGTGTTATGTTAGACTTTCCAACAGTCAGGCTGAGGCTACGTTTAGCATGCTGATATTGCCATATGTGCCTGTGAGTACTCCACAGTTACACATGGGAGACTGCAAACAGTGCTACCTGTAGGCACATGCAAGTAGACCATAAGGAGGGAACCAGGGCATCATTACCAACATGCTGTTACTGTTGCTACTGAGACACATACTGTGAACATATAACAATGCATGCTAAACCTGTACTACACGGTATGTCTGGTGCATGTCAACAGTACACAACTAATGTAATATACACGTCTCTCACTATTCACACACAACTAATGTAATACACACTTCTCTCACCATTATTACACAACTAATGTAATATACACTTCTCACTATTCTGTACACCCTGTGCATCAGACCATTTGAGCATGTCCCTGCACCAATGGTGTGGATGACAGGGATATGGCACATGCTTCATCATATGCACAGGGTGATAATGTTTGCCAGGGGCATAGGCTGCACCAATGGATGACATCTTGTGTGTGGGTAAGGGCCAGTGATATGATTGGACATGTCTGTTCAGTATGCATGTGGGTGTTGTGGTGCCCTACAGATGTCTTTGCTGTGTGCGTGTATGTGGGCACACAGTTTTGCCTTTTGTGAGGCCTACACAGGGTATTATTGACAGCTGCAGATTGTACAGACCAGGTTGTACAGCTCATTGTGTCCGGCCATGGCCACGTGACCTGTGCCTGCCAGGGGTTGCACGGGCACTACCAGGCAGAGGTACAGCTTGGCTACTGTCTGATGACACATGTCCACTGGAACCGTGTCCCTGCTGGGAACATCCAGGGCCATGTCCACGTGGCCTGCTGTGTCCTGGTGTGGACAGCACAGCACCAGCTGCACTGCTACTGCTACCAGCACTATGGGAGCAGGCATGTGAGGTGGCATGCTCACGTTGACCTGCACTAGGTGGTGTAGCTGGCCTACGTCCACGTGGCCTATGCCTCACTCCTACCAGATGTTCCAGCACAGACAGCTCACGCTCGTGGATTACCATGCCACGGTCAAGGATTCCGACCATGTTACCCAATCACCTGTCCAGAACATCAGCAATCTGCTGTTGAGCATTTGCCAATGCCTGGATGTTGTCATTTAGGGTATGGATAGCAGCCCTCTGCAGCTTCTGCCCTTCTCTGTTCTGCCGTTCAGCATGTGCCTGTGCCGCCATTACAGTCTGGAACATGCGTCTGGTGATACCAGCTGCTGCGCTGTGTCCTGCAGGTGCATGTCTGCCAGAGGCCCTCCTACGAACAGCACCGGCCACATGCCTGTGTGGCACATTTGCATTACACTGACACCATGGTGTGTAGACACACCTTCTGTAACCACCACACGTTCCTGTTCCATGCTAACAGACGCTGACTGTCCTTCCTCTATGGCCACTGGTGATGCGGTATGTGCTGGTAGCAGAACTGTGTGCGGGGATGAGGGGGACATAGCTGGGATGGCAACCATTGGCACAGATTCAGCCCCTGACAACCCTGCCTGTACCTCATGCATATGTTCATCACTGCTAGTATCTATGGGGACACTAACATCAGATGGACCGCAGGAGGGTAACGCACCTACATCACCTGTGAATGCAAAGAAAGACTCTAAATTACCATAGACACACACACACACACACACACACACACACACACACACACACACACACACACACACACACACACACACACACACACACACACACACACCATGCATGTGATTTGACAGATGGCATGCAGCATGCCTGTGATACAGCAGAGGGCATGCAGCTCAGACATTAATAGTGTTAGTAAGCATACCTCCCTGGGGTGCACACTACAGCAAGCAGGTGTCATATCAGTAGCCATGCAGTTCACACAATCATGGTAGTATGCATGCATCCCCGTGATACACCATGTGGACCAGAACAGGATAACAGTATACATGGCTGACGTGACCTTGACATGTAATCTGCTGACGTGTGCATTAACATGCATACATGTCTGACACAATGGTGTCCTGACACATGTACAGCATCGTAATGGGCATCACATTGCTGTGTTGTCTGTATGCCCTACAGATAGAATGCATGTTTAGCAAATGTGCATGAGCATGGAAGGGTAGAGTGAGCCATCTACATTGCTATACAGTGTGAAGTACAGTCACTGTGCCATTGCATGGCATCATGAGGCATCTATATTGCTGTACAATGCATAATATGTACACATTGCATAGCCATAACTGCATGCATACCCATGATATAACTGTGGATTGTGACCCACGATGCTGAGGTGTATAAATACCAAACCATGCTGTGTCAAGTGACAGGTCAATGGAGGACCTACAGATGACACCCCTGCACAACAACTACAGGGTCTTAGCTGCCTGGCAACCATGTCCACACATAGCGGACATGTCAATTCACCATTTCCCACATGACATTGATGTACCACACATACGAGGTGCACAGCTAACAGTGATATCCTACAGAAGCAAGGGAAATGTACAGTATCTGTGGCCTGATGTGGTGTCAATGTCTGTGGAAGCTGTACAGGTGACTACTGTCATGCTATGACACAGTCGTGATGTTCAACAGATCTTATATGGTAGACTTCAGTGACACCTCCACTAGCTGTGCACAGGCTTTTAGGATGTCCAGTGTACCACATCAACTGCATAATCAGTCAACTAAGGCTATAATTGGACCATGTGTGGACAATGTGCAACAGGATGTATACACATCACATCTACTATGTGGCTACATGTCTCTGGCTATCCCCCATGGCCATGTGTGCACATGTGTTGACCAAATGTGTGTGATGGCCATCTATCTCACATGTCTGTGTTCTCCCATATGACATACACCCATAGATGTCAGATATGTCACCATCCACAGGGCTATACAGACAACGGGTTGTATGTTTGGTATGTGGGGTATGGGTCATGGGATATTGTGACAATATTGCAGCCAGAACACTACTTGTCTGGGACATGTCAGATGACACATCACAATGTGTGCACCCAATGCAGGGGCATATAACACAATGGTGACACCTGTGGGCTGCCCATATCACAGCTCACTGTGTGGTACTGTTTGCGTACCACACATGTTGTTCCAATGCATACTACATATGCCTCCATTGTAGAACACCTCCACCGTTGTATGCACAGCTGACCACACATGTAGCAATGACAACTACTGTGGTTTCAAGTCGGTGTATCATTTAGTTTGTATATATTGCACATGGGTGGCCTGTTTGAATGATGCATGATGCAACCTGTATATCGTAACTGGAACGAACATCAAGTGTGCAACTGTTAACTGGCCACATGGCAAATAGATCTATGCTTTAACATGCCTGATACTGATGACAGTCTCACCTGCAACGGACTCATATCTGTGCGGCACACCAGAGGTACCTGTATAGGGGTGACACAGCAATATGAACATTATCCATGACTGTATGACAGCCACATGGTGCACTGTGCATGTTAACACATTTGCCTGTATAATAGCATATAGTATGCACATGTGTGCATACACACACAAGGTAGCATACTGTAGTATGCAGCATGTGTGTCCACATACCTTGCATATGTTCTTACTTTACATAATGTACAGTGACACATGCAACTAAATGGGATATAATAGCCATATGTGCAGTACTGACTTACCAGGCAACTCCAGGCTCATTGGTTGGGAGACACCCACCTCCACGATGGCAGCTAGTGTGTGTGGATGCTGTTCTGAGGGTGTCCCCAGACTGGCCAGTAGCTCCTCGGTGTGTGTGAGTGGGGACTGGGTTGGTGGCCCACCACCTGTTCCACCTTGTTCCCTGGTGATTGCAGTGGCACGCTGTTTTGCATGTCGTATCAAGTCCATGCAGTGTCTGTGCATCTGCTGGTAGGTGCGGTTATGGCCACCCACATCGTTCACCCTCCTGTGTAGATCCTGCCACAGGTCGTCCTGCTGCTGGGCATGCTGTGGCACATGGCTGAACAACACCTCGTAGTTCTCATGGAGGTACGGGATGAGGACATCATCCTCCTGGCAGCTGTACGCTGGAAGGCGTGTACGAGGCATTATCTGTAAGACATAATGATGGTGACAGGTCACAGTTTCAGAGATGTACAGAGATACTGCTGCACATACATTTCTATGACATCTAGTACATCTGCACAGTAATCTTTGCAAATCATCATGACACTGACATGACTGACGTGTTTGTGTCACACACATGTAACACCCGTTATGCATTGGATATCATCACCATATATGTGTGTCACCTCATTACAGTGTTCATACTCCATGTGAATGCTGTCTTGATGTGGGCATGTCTATTTGCCTGCACTGGTGTTCTTACCTATCTGCACATGCCTGGATGTGCCCACGGTAATGATGTTGACCTTGATGCTGTGTATATGTCACATATCAACACAGACACAGCCTTAATGGATTTGAGCAGTGACAATGCACACATACGCAAGGACACCTGTACATGCATGTGTTTTGCCATATACATCTACACAGCACTGTACAGCTGTTCAACATCCTGCCATGGATCGCCTGTGTTGCACATGTGATAGACATGGGACAATAGCTAGTCGGACGTCATTCACAGGGATGGTTATCAACCATAGCATGTACGGGCAAGGTTTCCTAGCTGTAACAGACAGACAGTATGCCACCACAAGGTGCATCAGTGCCACATTACTGATCCGGACGGTTGATACTACATCTACCATGCGGCCATCACACCATGCATGACAGAGATGACATGTGCAGCTTTGATGGACAGGGTTGCATGGTTTGGCAGGAGTATGTCACATGTATGGCACAGGGATCTGTCCAGCATGTGGCGATCCTAGTATTAGGACAGTGGCTGTCCATGACGTATGTCTTACAGAGCAGGATATGGACATGTAGCATGTCCATCATCATGGTGAAGCAAATGTCTTTATGCAAGATAGACAGCATGCTGCATAGTGGAGGTGAGGATTTTGAAGGCTGGTATTGCCCATCCATGCATGGCCGTTACCCCTTAAAGGTGATATGTGATCCAATATTGGTCACCCCAGTGCTGTATATGCCTGTCCAATGATCTCCGTGCTCATGGATGACACCCTGTCATGACATGGGTACCTCGTATGACTACCCAAGGGGCCTGGAGACATCACCAAGGCAGGGAGGTGTACTGCACAGCACCATCCCTTACACAGTGTCCATAATGTTGACCACAGCCTCAATGGTAGTTAATGGGTACAGGGATGTTCACCTAGCGGTGACAATGCTGATATCATCCATCAGAATGTGCACATATGTCACACACCTCACCCACACAGCCAATTCTGTATGTTGTTCACAACACTGACACAGATATTCCTCATAGGTCATGGCCATTCACATCCTTACATACACAGATGCCTAACATTTGTCTGTGTGGTATGAGCTACAATGAGGGTGGAGTACAACACATTAACCCTGTTCTACTGTAGCTGGCACTGGTGTGATATGCACCTTTTGTAGTTGTGAATCTGTCAACAGGCCACTGGTAGAACACTCCTGTGACATACAAAGGTATTTGTAATCAAACATCCTTACTGTCTTGTACATCTGTACTGCTAACATCTACAGTGATAATGGTTCATGGACATGCACACCATACTCAGCAGGGTTATAGTGCGGTGCCACCCATTATGACTGTCGTCACCACTTGTGGGTTGATATTATCCAACACCCTATCTGTATTGTATGGTCATGGTAGGCACTTGTTCAGAACTTGTGAGCATGTCATGAGCTACTGATTAATATAGCACCCATTCCACATCATTTCCCACAGGTACACTGGCTGTCCTAAAATTTCCAGCTTGCTTATGGTACAACAGCTGTTGTACACACGTAACGCACATATCCTGTGAGACATGGTTGTATATACAGGCATGTCCAACTGTCACGTACCAGTGCTATTGCCTGTCTATATGATGGATATGTCGTACATGTGGCAATAGAGCAATTGTCTCATGTACACATTCAATGCTTACCTCCCAACATACGACACTACAGCCTGTGGGGGATGCACTTATGCAGCCCTGCTGGGGGTAATGCTGTCACCAACCCTGACTACACCTGACAGTCATGTGGGGATGTGTAACATTCGCAACACACCCCACTCATCACATAGTCTCACATGATCTCCACCACAGGCCACACATACGAGGACAACTTGTGCAGTACCTCTCCATACTCTGTGTAGGCACCAGAGGCAGCCCCCATCACGGAACACAACATCACCAACTTATAGCCCACAGACTCATGTGTGCCCATCACATACAGCCAATAGGGTATTATAACATACACAACACACCAGTCATAGATGACTCTGTAGGCGGTCACACTGCAGTTCCACACAGCAGGCTACACAAGGCGATAGTCACTTACATCTTGCTGTCGGGTAACTGGTTCTGCGACATAACCTATGCACCCATGCCACACCTCACCAGGTACGATGTGACTGTCATTCTCCATGTTAGTGTGACTGCCCTGAGATGCCACTTTACAGACTATGTGTGCAGGGACATGTAATAGCTCACCAGTCTTGCAGCCCTGAAGGTGTGGGCCTAGCCCTGGGGAGCATTATGCATTCATCCGGACCCGATACCACTGT
Organism: Protopterus annectens; assembly: GCF_019279795.1. Classification (NCBI taxonomy): domain Eukaryota; kingdom Metazoa; phylum Chordata; order Ceratodontiformes; family Protopteridae; genus Protopterus; species Protopterus annectens. The sequence continues at coordinate 1,704,762,025 of NC_056735.1, forward strand.
ACAATGTCTGACTGTGTCACTTCAACAGTTGCCTATGCTTCTGCTGTCATTCCACAGGCATCTGGTATCTGTCCACTTTGACTGATCTGGTCAAACACAATACTTTGGCACAGATGACCTGCACCTGTCAGCCCTGGGAGTACAGCTCACATGTAAGGCTCTTGCTGCTTCTATACTGCCTGTCTTGCACAGTTTCCAATAACAGTCTCCGGCAGAACAGGAACTGGCAAGCAAGACAAGGGGTCATGTGACACAATGCTTGTATCTTCCTCTGTGATGCACGCAGGCAAGGCACACCTTATAATGCACCACTCCAATATCTGTGCAGTGACTGGGACCTGCCTCTAGGCTCTGCAGAGCACACCTTCAATGATAGGTTATAGACAGACCATACCTTTCAGGCACATACCTGGACCGGCACACCCACAGCTGAGGTGTTCCCATATCCCACTATGTTGTACACAAATCCTGGCTAGTTACTTAGCACAATGCATCAGAGGTGCTCCACATGCAACTAACTGTGTCTGGAACTGCTATACACATTGTAACAAGCTACAGATTCAACAACATACCCCACGGTTACCAGACCTCATTTGTTGGTGTACTGGACAGTAGGGCTCAGACAGTTACTACTGATGTGTGACTGACACTACCCCACACTTAACTGGGATAGCCACTCATGTACCGACACATCCATGAGTCATAACCTCCACTCGGCTGGATCAACCCATACACACCACCTCCAAGACCAACATTAACCTTGACATGAACACTACCAACATGTGATTGGTGTTCCACACCTGGGGTTATCCCCTCATTGGTGGATTCCGAGCATATGCTAATCAACCTTGTTAGCCACATTCCGGCACCACACCCTTCACGGCATACACAGTACATGAGTACTACAACACCTACTACAGACGTCTTATGACAGTGGTTGTTAACGTCATGACACCCGTGCAGATGGACAATGCACATACAAATGCTGAAACATACCCCAGTGCACTTCATTAGCATGTACACGAATGCATGGATCATGCTATTCCACACAGAGCCATGATGGTACACACCAGATAACAGAAGCTACTCTGGTGGTCAAGTTCCATGGACATAATGTACAACAACAGGTGGAGGCTGTTGCACAGTGGTGTACAATCCCATGGGTGGGGTAGCTCACTGGTCAGCCTCGGTAGGGCCACGGGATCCCTCATCACATACTCCAAGACTAGCTATGTAAACATTACTGCGACACATTCTGGGGTGTACCACAAGGCATTATGGTGGTATGTCAGTAGTCGATGGCAACACCCACATCTGCTCTAACATACAACAGTCACTCAGGAACATTACAGACCCAGGTGATGTTGGCAACATGCTGGCGGATGGATTCAATGTTAACATTACACCTTCTCACTCACTACAGGGCCACAATCCATGCAGGAACATTGCGGTGTCCCTGCGGTCACATCTACACAGTACTAACCTGCACTATATATGTCCTGGGACACTGGCCCCATGTCACCTTCCAAAGTCCCAGGCTGTGATGTCCACAAACCTCTGAACGACATGTCTCCCCTCTAGGCCACCATATTCAGTAATAGCCATGTATCAGACACTGTGGCCCCTGAATGGCACACAGCAACATTTATCACACTCCACACAGGTGGCACCACAATGCATGAGTAGGACTATAGTCCTACACACCTGACTGGACTGTTCTGCATGGCTATGGGGCACATCATCAAGGACGTTATTCACAGAGACATTGTTGGGCTCCGGTCCTTTGATGCCACCCGGATTGGACTTGTTAGGGCCAGAGCATGGCCCCTACACCTGGTGGACTCCTTCCATACAGTTACCAGAGTAGTTGATGATGGTACGGGAGTCCACACATTCTACATTGTCCTCTCATTGCCTTTCAGCACAGTTCTCCATTCTGGTATCGACAACATACACATCCACCTGCACATCGTACCCTATGTCTCAGGATGTTATGCAACTTGGCTCATGGACAGGACACACACAATGAGTGTAGCATACCATAGTACCTACTGCATTTCAGTTACATTTGGCATACCACAGTCCTCAGTCATTGGGCCCCTCATGTTCAGTATATGCTTTCCTGAGGTACAGGCTAGCACAGAGGGACTTTCCCTGCCTAGCTTTACAACCCCCTGCATACAAAGTGCCATGATTGATCCACCAGCTGATACTGACTCCATCCATACGGGTGTCACTGTGACAGATACCTGATATGAATATCATGGCCTCAAGCTGCATGACACAAGGTGCATGAACATCACCTTTGCATTACACCATTCACCCATTGACTATCCCCTACATACATGTCACATTGTACATGTTTGTAGTACACACGTATGTCGCACCCACTCCTGTGGTTACTGTATTGCCACTGTGGCGTGGATATCCTTCTACGTGGCCACACTTATCTGTACTGGGTGTGTAGCTGGTACATAGGCACCCATTGTACCTCTGAACTCAAGACTTCTACACACATTCAAGGGTACACCACCCCATTTAGGGTGTACCTTACACAGCAGCTACACCTTTACATACCACACCATTAACACGCCATGATGTTTATTGAGCTCCGACAGTTAAAGTATGTGGCTGAACTACGGACACCACGTCTGTACACATTTGCATACTACATACTCAGGGGTGACCTCTGCTGAACAGACAGGGCCTATGTTCACAACAATATAAATGGATATACTCCACATACGCGACATAAGCAAAAGCCACTGTGAGCAACATGCTCATAAATATGTGCACACATGCAACAATGAGTGGGATGTGCTTGAGGGTTACATTCCCTAACCGGACACTCACCATGCTTTGGAACATGAGTCCTATGTACATCACGCAGGGACACTCAGTAGCACTGTTCATGTGATACCTCCCTTGGTGGTTGGGAGAAACATGTACGCCAGGGATTACTGCAGTGGCTGTACTGTGCAGAGGTGCAGGTAACACATGGCTCTGCTGTTCACAGGACACTACCCTAGAGAGGTGCAACTGGTGTGAACACTGTAGTTGTGCTTACACATAGACTTGCCAGACTGCATAGTACCCCACTATGAACCCGTGAAGCTATTACATGTCCTTTGTGCATGGTTACTTGGTAGCCCTTCCATTTAGATTAGCTATCATGCTATTGCAATGTCCCGTGTGCCTACAAGCCATATGTATCCTGTTATTGTACATGCCAATAGACGATACTTTTGGTATGCATGATGTGCCTGTTATGCTGTGTAGAATATCTGACATATCTACCTACAATACTATACATTACACATATTTCACATAGTATCCCATAATGCAAAGCATACTTGCACAGCAGGACCACCTTAGACATGTCATTGTCATTATATGCCCATACACATGCCTACTGTGACAGTATATCAACATATACTATCCCCTGCTATGGCACGTACTTGTTGGACATTCCTTACCACTGACGGCGGGTTGTATGGAATTGTTCTGTTTAAAGCCCTCATGTAGCATCCCTTGTGGTGTCTGTGATGTGTACCTTGTGGCCCACTGCTGGACGCACAGTTTCTACATGCGTTAGTATGCTCAGCAAGACATCACTACATAAATACCTTTTCCCACTTTATGCATTGCAGACACTTTTAATTAATGCAAACCAGGCTATACATACAGTAAATAATTAATAAAAAACATGCTATACATAAACTTACATATCGAGTGTTCTACATACCTTGTTATCGTTACGGACTTTCGTCTCTATCTTTCTCACACTGCTTAAACAGGTATTTTGTGTGAGCATACGGTTTGAATGTCTGGCAAGTCATCCTTATATACGTTGATACCTGTAACTTGTAGTTTCCTCCCGCCAATTGGTGTTCCTGAGTGACGAATTACTTGCATATCAGCTGTGCAGCTACTCCATTCGCCAATTACGCAGCAACAGTGGGGTATAATTGAATTCTCCACTTGGGCGTTGCCCATTTTCCCTACCTTCAGGGAGACGGCCTGTATTGTGTTTTGTTATGTGTAATTGCAACTGCTATGCATAGAGACAATTATACTTTGGATTTGTGTCCTCTGTGGATTGTGTGTGACAGCTAGAGTATGTGGTTCAACATGTGGGTGTTCCTGTCATCCCAACGTCTGATAACGGACTATTGCAAACAAAACCTGTAACATCGCCGTTTGTTCCATTATATAACGGCTGAAATTTTGCATGGTGCCTTTAATTGTGTCTCTCACAAGGTATGTTGATGGTTCTGCAGATGTAAGTGACTAACTGGATGTTTGTGCTGTTATTACAGTCTGTATTGCTATAGTTTCTAGTGTGGGGGATGTCGGTGGGTGCACGTAGCATATACAGGTTTGTGGGGCTTGCATTTCTACATATTCCATATATATGTGTGTGGGCTCCGTCCCTAATTAAAGGGCTATCAGTTAGTAGACTTATGTTACGGGATTGTACATTGGGCCATTGTTAATTGGTTTCTTTATAGTATGCAGGTGAGGTTGATACTTCCATACCTCCAGAATTGCAGCGGTATGTAAAGGGATATGTCTAAATGACAGCTATCCTGTGTATTTCTGTCCCAGATATTTGCAGTCATCGCGGTTGTGTTGGTAACAGAATCTCTTTGCCATGGGTTGCCACCTTTTCATATGGCCATTGTTGAACACTTGCGGGACGCACAGCGGTGTTTACAGGCCAACACATAGCCACGGTCAGTACACAGGTGAGCACATACTTTTATCCTCAATACATACCTATTGTGGGACTTTGGCTACTTATCATATTGCATGTAACATTTACGTTTCTTACATACAGGTATAACTATTTCATGCAACTATTACATTATATATGGGACATATTAATGTCCTACAATCCCGGACATTTTCCCTTTGTAATGTTTTATGTCAGGACACACCTGCCCAGGGAGGGGCTGTCCCTCCTAATGTGGGACAGGTGGTAACCGTATGCCTACAGCTAGTTATACCCACACCTACCATAATGATCTACCTCCGAGTTGGCACTAATAGACACATGATGCGGACACACACACACACACACACACACATTACAGTCACAAGGAGACACACACAGCCCCCTGAACACACACATACACAGACTACGGCACTCACAAACACAGTTGAACACAGTACCTACGTGGACCGCAACACCTGCAGCGGTAACTAAATGTCCCTTCATATCATCATACTATTACTCACGGTTGTACTGTTCTGGTACTGTGTTCTTTCAGTCTTTCAGCCTCGTGGTTATGCATGTCGGTATGTTACACATTCCATAGTTGGCGGTATCCTATTTATTTGTACCTCCAAGGTGTTATGAATGTTGTTGACCTATCTATATATATTTGCAGATATCGCTGAATCCATATATATCAACATATATCACTCTATCGCCCTTTCTATCTGTATTATATATATGTATATATGTGTACATATATATATATCTGATGGGGAAAGTGACAGGCAAGCTACACCTTTCATTGTGTACTTGTTGGTGTATACTGTTTCCTGGACTCCGCAAGTTTGTGTCTGTACCTGTCACATTACACACCTGCCATAGGTTAGGGTTACCAGCTGTCCCACTCTGCGAGGGACAGTCCCTCTTTGGTCAGTTGTGTCCTGCAAAATATTTGTAAACATGGCAAATGTCCTGAGATTTTAGAATATACTTATTTCCTATAGTTTATGTAATAGTTGCATAAAACAGTTATTCTGTATCTGAACCACCTATATGTTCTAGAAACAGAATAAGTAAGTAAACATTACAAGACTGAGCTTTTATCTAGGCAAAACAGTGAAGTTCTGAATTTCGAACTACCGGGTGTATGTGTCGGCCTGCAGACATCTGACGTATGTCCCACATTGGTCATTTGAAGAGGTGGCAACCCTACCATAGGTATATCTTGGCTAGCAATAGTGTTAGGTGATTCTATACATGATTACGTGTTCTACTCCTGGCAGTGGTCGTTTTACCCTTCAGAGCAGGCACTATTAGTACAGGGGTGAATAATGCTGGTTTCACCTGTTCTGGGCATCATTGACCGTGATCTGCGTAATATTCGGAGAAGCTTATCCCTGTTTCGCGCATATCCATATAGTCATATTTAAACGTCGCTTACCAGCAGTGGGCAATGCATATTCCTGCTAACGTGTGCTACACATATGATCTAATGACCTGCATCCAACATGCATTACTCGTGCCTTCGGGATTACGTTATATCCCTTGCAGGATGTGGGACTGGGAACATGCATGACGGTCACTGCATTTAACACATGGCCATCTGGGATTTGTACACGTGTTATGTCATTTTGTACGTGGAGTATACTATGGCTGTTACTCCATACTGCACTCACATGGGTAACTCAGTTAGTTTACATATTGATGAGTCCAGTTAATGGTATGTCCATGTGATGTTTACTGGATGTGCTCCGGCATTGGGTATGTATATCACAGTGAGCCACACACGATACTGTGCTACACCTTCATACGACCATAGGTGGAGCATGCTGGGGTGACGTATACCTGTCATGGGTACACCCCATGCCTTGACACAACATCCATGATTATATTATGTGGAGCCCCTCATTAACACAGCAGGGACTCCGTGCTGAGTGTGTGCAGAACAGTGCTTACACACATGTGCTCCCACAATTGCCTCTGCTCTACTAAGCGACAGTTGGTTACTTGATGTTGTAGCGACAGCGGACACTGTTTGCCCCATTTGGTGTATGGTCTCTGACAATCGGCTGTGTACCTACCGATGTACCTGGGAACCTATACACACAGCACCACCATATGCTGATAGGCGCATGTACTGTTCAGGTGTTGACATTCCGTGTTCCAATAGCTGTTGTGTGTACAATGTTTGAGGGCTGCCTATGTAGGATTCACACAGTGGGCCACCTATACATTACAATTTACAGGTGGTCGTGTTTGTGTGCCATCCATTTTACTGTGTGTGCAGGTGGAGTGGTGTGTCAGTCCATAGGGGCCTACACTGTCAGAGTATGTGCTATACGTTCCCTCTTTGCCAAGGCATAGGCATATTGGGCATGCCTCCATCTGCCTACTGGGGCTGGCACAGTGTGTTCATGGTCTGAATCCCTCTGTGCCTGTGATGGCCTTGGCAATTGCAGTGGGCTATGAGGGCCTTCACCATTTTGTCCCTGCTGCAGCTGTTTCTGCAGGATCATATTATGTAGCATGGCACATACTATGACGATGTGGGCACACGTGCCTGGAGAGTACTGCAAGGCCTAACCAGATGTGTCCAAGGACTGGAACCGTGATTTCAGCATCCCGAACACATGCTCTATGATGATTCTGGTTTGTGCGTGTGCCTCATTATGGCGTTCTTGCATGGGTGTGTGTGAATTTCTGATGGGAGTCATCATCCACAGCTCCAGTGCATAGCCAGCATCCCCCACAAGGTGGCCATGTGGGATGTCCCCCCTGACAAATACCTGATACAGCTGTGAGGCATGCCAGATATGGGAGTCATGGTAGCTTCCAGGGCTGCCAGCACACACATCCATGACAATGCCCTGGACATTGCACATGACCTGGCAGTTGATGGAATGGAATCCCTTGCGGTTTATGTAATGCCTACCATGCTCACCGGGTGGTGACTTGATTTGTATGTGCGTGCAGTCTGTCGCACCCAGTACCTCCAGGTATTGTGCCACATGGTGGAAGTGACGCATATTGCTGGCCAACTCCTCCTGAGTTCGAGGGAAGTATATATGCTCATTGGCATGTGGTAACATGGCATCCAGGAACTGGCGTAGTACCCCGGATGCTGATGCCTGTGAGATCCCCATTATATCTCCAGTTGGCCTTTGAAAGGTACCTGTGGCTAGTATTTGCAAGCTTACACATACCTTCGTGTCCACTGGGATGGGTTCCCCTCTGTTGTTTCTGGTTCTCAGTCGTGGCCAGCACAGCTCCACTATTTGCTGTAAGATGTCCCTGTCCACCCTGTAATGCTCTACTTTCTCCAGATCATGTAGCCCCTGGTAGGTTACCCTTGGTCTGAACACTCCTCCTCCTCCGGGGCCTGCGGTGGTTGTCGGCATCATCCTCCACAACACCGTCAGTCTCTAACACATGCTGATGAATCACAGCTATGACAGCTCCCAACATGTACATTTTAAAAGTTCCCCGTGTGTTTACACCTATGGTGGAGTGTTTGGGAATACACAGGTGTGTGTGTAGGGTGCTTTCACACTTTATACTATTGTGCTGTGAACACCGATGATGTCATAGGGTGTGTATGTACGTTCATAGCTACAGGGTATCTTATGTGTTTTACTACCGGAACTACTATCGTGGTGCCTTTGGTGTTAAATTACATATGGCTGCCGTGGATTACCGCTTGACCTTCCCTTTACATTTCTGCACGTTCCACCTACCATTTTCTGGCATGCATCCAGCAGCCTGCTTTCATTTGTACTTTCCTAGACCTGGCGTATCTTGCGTAATGTGTGCTATTGCCAGTCTACTGTCGGTTTGCTTTGCTCTGCTATGACAGATCTCCTATCTTTGCGATCCAATGCCTCCCCTCCTTTCTTTGCATTCCAATGCCTCCCCTATCCTGTTTTGCAGGTTTCTGCAAGCAGACTTGTCAGCTGCCGTCGATTGGCCGCCGTGAGTTGATTGGTGTTGATTGCTCATTAGTACTCCAATTACCCTACTTTGGCATTTCCTTCTTTTCTTCCCCTGACCTTCCTGTTTGTGCTATTGTTCGTGGCGCGTGCATCCACTTACTGGGTTTCGGGCACGTTTTCATCCCCGTACACATGCGCTTTTGGGCACCATGTGTGCTCTCAGCTAAACGATTCTATACCTTCCTCCCCACCCCTGTCCTGCAGCTTTGCTTAGCAACGGCCAGGCCAGATTTGCATTGCTCCAATGTGCTTACTGCTATGGTGGCACACCCCTCTGCTGATGTCATGTATCTCCTCTGAGCCACTCCTCAGTGTTATAGCGCTGCGCCATATGGTACAACCTTCATCCAGCGGGACATTTGCGATTCAGTATTATCTGCCTCATTTGCATGGCATTGACTACTGATTCATAGTTACCACACCGAACACTGTTGCAGGCCCTTAGCAACCCTTGCACCTTGGTTGTGGTGTTCCATGCCTACCATTGTGTATTATGGTGTAAACCTGATTTGTATTACATTGCGATTTTATGACATTTTTATATAATTTCTTTATGTTCCAGTTTGCGCACACATGCCCTGCGGTTGTACTGTGCATTACTGTGGACATGACATTAAATGTTGTTTTTTAGGTGTTGTGCATCTTTTCTTATGCCATTGGCTGTGTATTTCGCCATTGGCATATGTTAACTTTGCAATACATGAGTCTGGTCCGCTTCCATAGCTCTGATGTTCTGTTTGGGAAAATGTAAACCGTGTTTTTTGGTTTACATTTCCGTGGGCTTACGGTACACCTGCACCACTACATGAATCACTATCTGCCTTTATTTGCATGGTGCGACACTGCACATGGGGTGATTAGCATACCTATGCCGAGGGCTGCGCAGTTCTGGCATACGCCGGTAGTGCACGTGGTATTGGATCGTACCTGAATCGCTCGACGGCCATATTTGGCGTTATTCCGCCTATGCTACTCCTGCGCCTGGCGCAAGCTTCATGAATCCCGGGGCCAGTGAGCATATACTGACACATTTCTGTACTGACTCCATTCACAAAACTGCTTGGAAAGATTGTGTATCTAAAATGTATACCTTGTCTATATAATCATAAGCTGATGAATGATTCCAACAGATTCACTCCTAAGTATAGGATAAATACTATACTTCTCCATCTGATGAGCCATGTTCTGAAGGTCATGAACAGAGGCCAATGCATAGGTATTTCTTCTTTGACTTCAGTAAGATATTTCGTATTATATCTCATGCCATGCTATTTGATCTGCTAACCTAGTTTACACTAAGAAGTCATGCTGTCAACTAATTCTGTTTTTATTTAATAGAAAATTACTTTCAAGGAAACTCTAACAATAGTCCTTCCTCTGCGAGGACATTTAACAGTTGGTATATATCCCAATGCTCTGTGATGATGGTTACCTACAGCATGTAGGCATAACTCATTCTTGTAGGTCATTTTTCAGGTAGGGCATTTTTCCAGAATGTGAAAACGAGTCACACCTACATACTGTAAATAACATCAGTTGATTAATAATTCTAGTAAGGGAGCATAGTCTGTGTCAAGACTCTCCTTCTGTCCTGATTGTTCATACTTTCACTGCAAGCCACTTATTCTTCCTGACTTTCTATTCCTTTGTAATTTAAAATCTGCATCTAAACTCTCATGAAGTTACCTTGCACCATGTGGGTATGTTCCAGTAAAACAGAACATTAGGTTCAGGCTGGTTGTTCTGTTAAAGCCTTTGAGCTAATGGTTTCAAGTGGTTTCATCAGATGTTGTTGCCAGAGTTTTACTATAATCCCTCTCTTGATTATTTTTTTTCTAAAGGTACAATATCCTCAAAGGAAAGAACAGTGGCTGAGGGACTGACAATTCATGCTACTAAACTTGATCTTGCTAAAGCATTCTACACTGTTTCACATATGGGAATAATTGATATATTAAAATCTTTAAGTGTGAATTCCCCCATAATTCAATGGGTAAAACACTGGTTAAGCAGAAAGTCCCAACAAGGCCAAGAAAAAGGGATTGCCTGTCTATCCCAGTAGGCATTGGTTGTGATATGCTGAATGGTTCGCTACTGGTAACCAATGAAATTTAAATGCACTAACAAAGACCCTAAAACTGCAACCTTGACCCTAAAACTCCATCTTTAACCCTAACCATAAATGTCCCTCCCTAACCCGATCCCTAAAACTCAGTCTCTAACCCTATGATTAGCCCTAATAGTCTGACCCAAACTCCAAAAATTACTTAAAATTACAGTAGACTGAATCATATATCTACAATGCAAGTTTCCCAATTTACTTCTGCATAGCCTCTAGATACATACTATTATTAATCATCACTGCTTCTATAACTGGTTCCCTCCATTTTAGTCACTTTGTAAATGAGATATAGGAACAATGCAATGAATTTCCCATATAGAGATAATGCCACTCTGCCGTACTCTGGCACCTATCTCATTCAAGTAGCATCTGAACTGAAATTTTCAGAAAAAATGAACCTCAAACTATTCCTTATTCTGCAGTGCCTCAAAGACACCAAGCTTATACTTTGTGGTGCCAAGAAGTTCTGCAACCATGATGTGCCTTCACTGGCTAGGAAGTCCTTACGTGTTGGTCTTAATGAGAAGGCAAAATCCTTCAAACTTCAAGGCTCTCTCTTTGACAAGGTAATGCTATTTGCTAAACGCATCTCCTGTGCTTTGAAAAATATTCATTCATGTCTGGAAGAAATGCATTATTTCAAAGATTCCCTCATGTCTACCTCTAAAAATACAATTGTCATTAGAGTTTTTCTCCCTTTTCACCTATGCAGTAGCTCCACAGTTGCATCTTGTTGAAGTATAATCAGTAAGGCATCAATAAGCTCAGTTTGGTATGTAAAGAATTGCAATCATATGAGCTGCCGCAATGTGCCATGTTACAGGACTGGCTGACCTATATTCAATTCTCTCATGCCCATGACAATCTCCAGCCAGATTTTCTTGCAGAATATATTTACCCCACCATCACCCTAGTTTTCCTCCATTTGACCTTACATATTCCTTGTGCTTCTCTTCTTTGCACCCCCCACCCATTATTTGCAAAGCTGGGGGCATAGCTTCTCATGTATCATAACCACTTTTTGAAACTATTTGGCTAGAAAAATCAGAGACGTTAGTTCTCCAATACCTTCAAAGCTTCTTTACAAATTTAGCTTTCATCCAGAAACAGGTGTACAAATTGCCAACCAGTATAGTACCTATCCACTGGAATTAACACTTTTTGTCACGTGAACCATGTCTTTTGTGGGTCTTAGAAGGCAGTGTGCAATGATCAATGTTCTTAATTTATTAGGTACATAACTGCCTGTTTATACCCTAATGATGCAACAATGCTATTATCCTGTTACTTGAGAATTTGTGTTTGTACTTGTTCTATGTAAGGACTTTGGGTAGTATTCATAAATGTATGTAACTCCATAAGGCTGGAGTACAGTTACCCAGTATATACATGTACATGCAAAACTGCATCCCTGGAAGACTATGTGTGCTCAGTATGTATGCAAACAAAAGGCCACCTGATCATCTGAGATTTTCAAGTGTGTGAATCATAGAGTATAACATGTAGCAGAAGACACAATTTAGAAGAACTGAGCTCCAGATAAGCCACAGTAATAATAATAATAATAATAATAATAATAATAATAATAAACACAAACAACAACAAAAAGTCAGTCTCCCAGACAAACCAGTGTTGAGCACAGTAAAATGTTTCTGAGCAACAACAGCAGCAGGAATGGGGTATAAATGGTTCAGGAAATGTTTTTGTACAACTAAAGCAGTGTCCATGTAAGAAATCATAGAGTACAAGAAGCAAACCACATTATTCTACCACGGTCAGTTACACAACACATCCCTTGCTAATGGGAGCAATGCCATGGCTAAAATCCTTCCTATGCAGTATAACCAGATTTATCCTACTATGTTGTCACAGGCATGCGTTCTGAAACATTTAAACATCTCTCTATTCCACCACGGCAGATCAGAGAACTACATGATAACAGGAACAGAGCATTTGTTAAGCAGTGTATGTCTGAATCATAATGAAAGATGTATTGTCCAGGTCAGGACAGTGGGCAGTACCAAGAAGTACAGTTAAGTCTGTCAAAACAGTAGAACATTGAATTACACTGGTAAAAGACACTAATGTACAAGTAAAATTCCAGAAAAAGATAAAGTAGTAGGGAACAGATCAGGAAAGATACTTGCAGACAATTGGGCATCTTAGTTTAGTCTTAAAAAGGCACACAATTACACAAAAAGGGTTAAAGAATAGCACACAGCTAAAGATAAAATTGTCAGGGAGCAGCCTCCTAATTAAGAAATACCCCAATTGTCTGTTTGTGTTGGTGGGTGCATTTTGTTAAAAGCTGGCTTTTGCCTGTCTTTTGTTTATGCACAAGGATACAATGACCAGCTAAATAATGCTGCCATAAAAAGCATCTGCTGTTGTTAATGTGTGATACACACTCTCTCCTCAATTGCAGAAATGGTAAAAGTAATGTATTTTGATCTACTGTCATTCTCAAACACAAATCACTTCTCCAGTTGCTGTAATGTACATCATCAGTCTGTTGCTGTCACTGAGACATACCCTATTCCACAGCTCACAACGAATCAGGGACAAATCTCAACAGAATCAGAAACAAATCCAGAAATAATCACAGACAGTCAGGGGAATTTTACAAGCTTAGTGCTATTAACTAGGGACAATGACAGAATAAGAGAATGTGAGTTAATATATATTTTCTGACGTGAAAGAAGTCTATAACTAATTATTGTCATTATTTATTAAATGTAATTCACCGTCTTTTCTCCAAAAGTCACTAGTTTTAGGAGGGTTTAAGAGTGGCAGAGCTAAAATTTGGTTTAGAATCAGGGAGATCCCTGAAAATCAGAGACAGTTGAGAGGTATGCTCTCTTCCCCAATCACAGTTTGAATGTGGTAATTAGTTTAGTGATCAGGAAGATGTGGAAATGTCATGCAATATCGGACACAGATTGAAATACCTTACTGTAATCATTACTGACATATGTCACTAAAATAAGACAGTACCGAATTTCAGTCTGGTTTTGTCATTCACTGTACTGTCATTGGATGGCGCAGTGGTGCAGCAGTAGCGTTGTCACCTCACAGCATGAGGTTCTCCGGTTCAATTCTTGGCTGGGGTTCCTTCTGTGTGGAGTCTGCATGTCCTCTTTGCATTTGTGTGGGTTTCCTCTGGATTCTCTGGTTTCCTCCCACATTACAAAGACATGCCTCTGGAGCATTTCTCCCCAGGCCTCCGCTGAAAACTGGCTTCATTCCAATACTGACTTTCCTGGTTAACAAATGTTAAATAAATAAAAAATAAAATAAAAATTCACAAATACCCCTTATCCCAGTCACTGTATGCAGCAGCAGAACAGGGATTGTCTGGTCATGTCATATTTCCATATGAGAGAGTGGGATTACAATAAACAATGTACTGCCTTACCTCATTCATTTAATCTGTGACTTCCTGCTTTATACTAAAATCAGAGATATTAGGATAGGGTGAACACTGGTAATCAGAGAATGATTGAATGAAAATGTATTGCAATACAACCATCACCAGTTTAAGAAACAACAACAAAAATTAATGGAAACCTTTCCTTTTACACACCAGTAGTTATATTATGTTGATGAGAAAAAAAAATACTGGTAACTTTTATTTGTATTTTTCATTAAGTATCTTTACATTTATTTATAATACTGGTAAATGCTAAGATACTGAAAGGAAATAAAAGTTTCTAACCCAGGTTTTGGCTTACAGGAAGTTATTAGTTACAGAACATAAAACTCAAAGAACCACACTAAAATTTTCCAAGAACAACACCCATTGGGCTGAATTCAGGATTCAGTGACTTTAAATGGAGGTATACACATTGTGGTGCCTATCTCTGATCCAGCAACCATCCTTACATGGTGCTACATGGTCCTTCAACACAAAGACATGCAGCACCACAAAGAGCTGGCTCTGTGTCCATGCTGAATGCTAATGAGGCATCCCGAGAAGAGAGGCATAGGCTAACTAGCCATGTGCAGTCTCCATGGAATCATCTTCAGGATACCATCTACATGGTCAAGTAATTCAAAAATGAGTTCAGCTGTGGAGAACAGCATGGTCATCCCCACCAAGATTCAGTAGTAAACATAAACAAAAGGTCATGTTCAAACTGCCAAACATGAACATGGTGGGGGAACCAGAGGGCACCGGGACTTACTTTTAAAGTGCCAAAATGGCACCAACAGCAAAATGGGAATCAGAAGGTGGGGGGAATGTACTAGCCAAACAGGGAATACTCATTAAAGTGCACTAAGGTACAGAAAGAACATCATAATGGGGTTTGGGGGGTGGCAGAACCACAGGACACCATAGAATACATTTTAAAGTACCATGACAGTACCAATATCATTATGGGGATCAGAGGTTGGGGGAACGACCAGACACCATTTGTATGGGAAATAGAATTGATAGACTGCACCACCAGGGAATATTCTGTAAATTGCACAGACATCATAATCAGCATCGGGAGTAGGGGGATACAATAGACAACAAGGAGCATTATTTAAAGTGCTGTAATGGTACCAGCATTACTACTGGAAATGGGAGGGTGAGAGAATTAGTGGACAATGGATAAAGTGGACTGCCAAAATGGCATACACATTGTAAAAAAGATCGAGATGGGGGGGTAGGAGGATGGTGATAGGATATACTAGGCTGATGCTGGCTGTCACAGCTGCTTTAATTAAAACATTCTCAGACCTCCTCCCAGCATTCCATTCTACAGTCCAGAGTTGTAGGAATAATGTCTTCAGATTTCAGTTACTAGAAGTGTTTAATCTGTGCACAACTTGGAGATTTCCTGGGTTAGTTTGACCTCTGTGCTTCTTTGAGTCCTTGCATGTAACATATATCTCTGAACAGGGTACATCTGGTGCCAAACAGAAATGTGCACTAGTAATCAACATTAAAATGTGATTACAGAAATGTGCACTAGTAATCAACATTAAAACGTGATTACAGAAATGTGCACTAGTAATCAACATTAAAACGTGATTACAGAAATGTGCACTAGTAATCAACATTAAAATGTGATTACAGAAATGAGCACTAGTAATCAACATTAAAATGTGATTACAGAAATGTGCACTAGTAATCAACATTAAAATGTGATTACAGAAATGTGCACTAGTAATCAACATTAAAATGTGATTACAGAAATGTGCACTAGTAATCAACATTAAAATGTGATTACAGAAATGTGCACTAGTAATCAACATTAAAATGTGATTACAGAAATGTGCACTAGTAATCAACATTAAAATGTGATTACAGAAATGTGCACTAGTAATCAACATTAAAATGTGATTACAGAAATGTGCACTAGTAATCAACATTAAAATGTGATTACAGAAATGTGCACTAGCAATCAACATTAAAATGTGATTACAGAAATGTGCACTAGTAATCAACATTAAAATGTGATTACAGAAATGTGATTGACGTGATGTGCTTCTTTAGAGTGGGATTGTGATATATAAGACAAGTCCTCCTTCCACAAGGTAGAACAATGTTGTAATTAGTATATTTAAGTTGCAGGAGTGAAAAGAGGCAATTTCCCTCTATTTCGAGGGCAGAAGAGTGTGACACACACCTGCCAAAAATTGCTTATAGTGTGTTTCAACTTGTTTTGAGGTTTGATGTTTAATTTGGCAATCCCAGTTTTATGGTGTCAGTTTCAAATGTTGATCATTGCTATATTACATTTTAAGCAAGAAACCATCTGCACCACTATATATCTAATACATGGATGATACATTTTGCAAGCATGCATATACTGTTCTAACCTTAAAATACATATATAATTATTACGTAACATTGATGTTCCTTGATGGGGTACTAGTCTACCTAAGCACTGATGGAAGGTGCGTTGGAGGAGCACATCCCTGGTAGATTAACCTTGTCCTTGGCCCTGAGGGGCCAATACACACCAGAAGATATCCCTCACTATGGGTCTTGCAGATCTCATCTAGACTGTAAATGACTGTCACTTCATCACCTTCACATCAGAAACCACAAATCAGTGACAAATTGAATGCTCTTGGTTTGACTGTATAGAAGTTCTGAGCAAGTCCAACAGTGTAGCATAAACTTTATTGCTGCCCATTGTCTAACATCAGTGACCATGTACCATTGTACACAGAACATAGGCTCAGTGACATTGTTTACCGCATGCCATAGTACACAGAATATAGTTTCACTGGCATTGGTTATCACATGGTACACTACACAGAACATAGGCTCTGTGACATTGGTTACCATATGCCACAGTGCGCAATACAAAGTATCAGTGACATTGGTCACCACATGTCGCAATATACAGAACATAGTATCAGTGGCACTAGCAGCAGAGATAGACTGGTCCAGGGCTTGAATTTGGATATGCAGCAACAAAGTGGCATGAACTCTCTGCTGGAATCTATAGGAAAGATTAATGGACAAAAACACAAAGAGATTAACAATGTAGCCCATAGGATTAATAGATATCTTGTAGTCATAATGGACTCAAGGACTACCAAAGAGGGTATAGAGCTCCTGTATCATCTGGAGCATTTCTCCAAGTATCAAGTTAATCCTGTATCTGGAAAAATCAGAATAAGCAATGCTAGTCCATTGCTGCTAGGACCTTTCAAGTACAGTGGCACAAGTGTTGCCTGGTTCTGTTTTAAAATGTTATCACAGCTTTTACCAGGCTGTTACAGACTATCCACTCAACTGTATGTGTACATGAGCAGTGCCATTACCAATCAGCTTGCTCTTAATTGCATGCAGAATGTGAGATTCTACTGCTTCAAACAGCATAAAGTTCTTGGCATTATTACTGCAGAGTGAAAAACAAGTTCAAGTTGTGAATTTTTATTATTGCAACATGAAAAAGAAGTCCTTCCTGTAAAGACAGTAAAACTTCACACACTTCTCGGTCATGTTTTTGCAGTTCTGGCCTCATCTACAGTAACCTCTTGTTTTTATGCTTAGCAACAGCCTTGTCACCCTAATAAAAATATTTATGTAAGCTGTTTCTGCTTGTCACAAGTCTTTACATCCAGCCGTTACCAGTATAGTGACAACTTGATTAAACACTGATGCAATCACTCTACATATTCACCAGACCTGATCAGAAGTTCAGTAGACACATTTCAGGCTCATTCTTTCCAATTGGCAGCTCTTATGGTACATCCCACCTTATCCTGGGGAACATCATGCAGGTACCCTGCTTCCTAGGTGAATTATTAAGGTGAAACCACCTACCTTAAGCCTCTGCACATCATACAGCTGTATCTTCTTTTCCTGTAAGGACAAGCAGAGCAAAGCTCTGCTCGTAGGTCACTTCTGTGTGGCCTTTTATCTGTACTTCTGCCTAACATTTTCTTACCTACCACACATGTTAGTGGGGCATGAAATGTCATAACCTGGGCATGGATATGCTCTTGACCAACTCCTCAATCACATAGCCATCCCAGAGAGATCTTAACTCACTCAAGCCTAAAATGCCTCTTTTGTATACTTCTAGTTCACATCCATACCACTTTATGGCATCCAGAACCTTTTTTGGGTCTGGCTTCTTAAACTAACTGACTTACCAGCTAATAATTATTATAAAGGCCAACAAGTTATTAACAAAATGACATTAAGAGTGTTAGTCTAGGGCATCTATCAGTGGAGAAATTAATCTTTGTTTGCCACTTATTTTCATATTTTCAAATTTATGTTCATATTATCATAAATAAGCAACCTATGTTACTGAGGCGTATGGTGTAAAACACCAATGTGGGAGACAATCCACTGTCAATGTTGGTTTATATCACACTATACTGGAAATATTGTTGTTGTTTGCTAGTAATTATGAAAATAAGCAATATGTACATATGCACATAATACTTCAAAAAACAAGTAGCTTGTCCTTGATATTTCCACTGTAAATTGCACATCTTGAGAGCTATCCAGCAATATTTGTTTTGCTGATTATACAATTAAGCATAAGTTTTTATACCTCTGTAAATACCAAAATAAACACGCATTTATAGGAGAATTTCTTGGTGTTATGTGGAATTTCTTGGTGTTATTTGAAAGCTTGTCTGATTGAGAAAATAAAATTCTAAAGATCTTTGTCTAGGTTGTGTAGTTTCAAGATAAGAAACATTGCGAAAGTTTACAAAAGCTATAATTTGGGTTTATGGGCATTATAATATATCACACTATGGAAAAGACTACAGATATACTTATTATTAACACGTTAAATAATAATTATTACTGATAACATTGCTATTTGTACAGTTTTAATAGCTTTTATTGTTCACAAAATATTTAAATGTGTTTATTTTATGCCTTTTTAGGTTTATTTTTCAGAAAATACTCTGGAGTACAAGATGTGTGTAGGCTGCTTAGAGGTGTGCCATTCTACACCTCATAGGTGTTAATGAGTTAATTAGAGTAACAGCTTTCCTCCTCATCTTGATCAAGAGTTAATTATCCATCAAACAAGCCCTTTCTGCACAGGAACAGAAAGCACACCATCCGCTACTTAGCCCCCATCCCATTCTAGTTACATTCGGAGCAATAAGTTTTACGAAATTTAAATTTAAAACAGGAGTACGACCACTGATGAATAAAATTAAGGGATCCATGACATTTATAGGTTTGTGCACTGCAGGTTCATTAATATTTTAAGATGTAATTTTGACAACGTTCTCTCATATTCACATTTTTGAGAAGTCTGAATGTATTTTGTGGGCTGCAACCCATTTATTTTTTATGTATTTATTTATTTATTCATATTTGTTTACCAGGGTAGTGCACTGATCTTATGGACTATTTGCAGGCACAGACTTGGTGAATAGGATCACATAAGAAATTGAGCAAAACATATTTAAAGATACAATGATATGCTAAAAAATATAGATATTTACAGATGCAAGAATATTCTGCAACATTTAGTTCAAGACGCAGTTTACAATGTCATAACACGGATGGAAAAATGGAATTATGCTTAGCAGAGCATTTTGGAGAAGATATAGCAATTACAACTGAGGTGGCTTATGCAACAGAGATAGCAGCATATCATGATATAGAGAGGTATGAAGACAACAGAAGAGAGAAGTGAGAATAGTTACAGGAAAGGATACCAGGGGGGTGAAGACAGAGAAACTGTAAGAGAGGCATGCAGACGATAGAGGAGTATAAAGGAGAGGAAGTGAGAAAGATGCAAAGAGAAAAGAGGTAGGATGAATGAGAGGCGGTAAGGCAGGGGATGGCAACATGAGATAAGGAAGGATAAAATAGGGATAAAGAGGTGTGAGAGAGCTGCAGAGTTCATGCAATGTGACCTGTGTGAGTGCAGCTGCAATTTGTTTGGGTGAAATTGTGCTCCTTGAGCTTCTGTCTGAAGTCCACATGTGTTAAATGCAATATATACAAGGTCATTTGGGGGAAATTAGAACTTACTTGAAAATTATGAGTCAGCTGTAGATGACAGGAAACAATGACTGAACTCCTACCCCACTACCTGGGCATAAAACATAGCTATGTATAAGTATTCCTCTTGAAATCTTGATTGGGAAGAGTCAGGGAAACATGGATTGGTGTGGTGAGTGGAGATCTCAGTGGTCATGCTAGCAACAGAGAAATGTATCATATACTATAGGTTCATGGGTTCACAGGTACTTAACAGGTCTTTGATAAGTGAGGACCTTTAGAACCTAACCATACATTTCCGTGATGTTTTTAGTCCTTACATTTTAAGTTAGAGTAGCCCATACAATAGCAGAACATTTATATGTTGTCCCTATCCATGAAGGACAAGAGTGCTAAACTAGAGGTGAATTTATGGGTTACCCATCCATTCATCCAAATTATATTTAAATAGTGCAAGAGGAGTAATTTGCTTTATGTGGACTGGAAGATTTTTCCAAAGATGTGGTATTCTCTGTGATACCTTTCTATCCCCCCAACATGCTGTATTTATGATGCAAAAGTGATTTAGATCTCTTGAATGGGTGCATATCACCCATTTGGTCTTGTCAATGTGCCATAGGTCTGATACTATAGGGTCTGTTTAGGCTTACTACGCCACACAGAGATTTCCCTTCAGTAGAATGTATGACACAGAGAAGAGGGACAAGACATTGTGATATGTTGTACAATTTTTATAATTTAGTCCTTTGATTTCCTTAGTAAGAAAGTGTTGTGGGCATTCAAGTTCTGTCAACTGTTTAAATGTGTACACACCAAAGGAGGCATTATACTCAATGTTTGGCCTTATCACTGTGGAATTCAATGGAATGATCACATCCCTGGACCTGGACACCAAATCTTTAGTAATAAATAATGAAAAAGCACATTTTTCCAATAGTGCATACATGATGATTGAAGGACAGTTTGTTGCATACATAGGTTCCAACATTCTTAACTAATGGATCAATTTTTTGGGGGGTGGGGTTGTTAATGTTATAGCGATAAGGAACTTCTTGCTTGCTGACGGGTACTATTATACATTTCCTGGCATTCAGTTTTAGTTCATGGTTTTGATACCAGCTCTTGGTGCAGGATCTTGATGCCCTCTGGGAGTTTATAATGGCATCACGCTTACAATCATTTGCAAAAACTTTCAGACACAAACCCTCAACAGTGGCCCTGATCACCAACAAGTAGATGCAACGAATGACTGGGCCAAGGACCGTACCCTGTAGTACACTTCTAGTAACAGGTCTTTTGGAAGAGGTAGAACAACCAACCCTAATGTTCTGTGTTCTATTTGTCAGCCAATTTGATATCCAATGAGTTGTATAGATGTTAATATTTGGCTGGGATAGTTTATCTATGATACCCGAGTACTGGATAGTGTCAAACACCTTTGTGAGTCCTACATATGAAGTGAATACTGATTTGCCCTCTTCCATTTCTTCAGATACCTTTGTGAAGAAGTCAACCAAGTTAAGTAGGCATGATTTGACCTTAACAAATCTGAACTGGCTTGGGTCAAGTGTTTGTAGGTTACCTATGTCTTTATTTATTCATTTCATAGTGATCCTTTGCATAGCCTTACAGATGAGACTGGTTAGAATTATGGGTCTACAGTTTCCTGGGTCTTTTGACATCCCACTTTTGTGCAAGGGGTTGATAGTTCCTATTCTCAATTTGTCCGACACAAAGCTCATTTGGAGACTAACACTGAATAGCTTCAGCAGAGGTCTAACAGGTCATGTTTCAGGCTGGCCACTAAGCAACCTGGGATGTTATCCGGACTCATAGATGCAGTGTTCTTGGCCTTGACATCATCTACACATAATGCACACCTGGGACTTTATGACTTATTCATGGAAGCTTTGATAAAGGGGTGCAGATGCAGGTATGAGATTTGGGAATGTAGGCAGGGAGAAGGGGAGAAGGTGGAGTTAAATGTGTTCACTAGTAGATTAGTTATGTCCTGTGGGTCTGACTATGTGATATCATTTACAGTTAGCTTGGCAGAGTGCTGGCCATTTTTGCTAGGGTTTCTAACATAGTTAAAGAAGGCTTCATGGTTATCTTTTCTCTGGGTGGAAATTTCTACATCATGTCTTGCTTTGATTGATTTGAATAGGGTCTGGAGATTCCTGTTATGTTTATCAAGAGCTTTCTTTACACCTTGAGAGTTGCACTTATTTTTGCACGCAATGAGTTTTTTCTTTTATTGTAGAGCATGTTTACATTTTGTTTCCACGGGGGGATTTATTTTTGAATTTGAAATTGTATTTACTTTGGAGTGGCACAGATGCCTCTATGCATCATACATGTCTCTATACCTCTATACATTTTCATAGAATTTGGTAGTAAAGAATTCTGCAGAAACAGTGGGGTTGCTGAGTTGGAAGGGGATGTTGAATTTATCCAGGTCCTCACTCTGCTTCAGTAAGTTACCCTTGGCATAATGCCTAAATACCAAGACACTGGATGATGCTTCTGACTTTAGTCTTAAGGTGAATGTGAGTGACATGTGGTCCCATTTGCCAGGAAGGGAATTATAATTGGTAGGGTGCAGAGCTGTCCCATTTGCCAGGAAGGGAATTATAATTGGTAGGGAGCAGAGCTGTCCCATATAGGGGAATTCCAAGTCCAAGATATTATTGACCTTTGTCAGGGTACAGATTAACTGGTCCAGAGCGTTTGTATTGATGAAGTTCAGAAATCTCTGGGCATACATGTTAAAGGATGTATAAGAGTTGCAGTTAATGCATGAGTACTTAAAGTCTCCTTGGAGAATGGTGTTTGACGTAATGCATATGGGTTCCATACTAGTTTGGTAGGAGTTATAGGCTCAAGGAGCATAGAGGTTGTCTTATAGTTGACATGAAATAAGACATGACATGAGAATTGGGAAATAAGGTAAAAGGAATTGAAAGACCACCAAAAAAAGAAGCAATTGATACATTTTGGAGAAGTATCTATGAAGATCCTGTGGAACATAACAAATATGCTAAATGGATAGAAGAAGTTAAAGAAAGAATAAGAGGTCTAAAGGTACAGGATATGAAATGGGATAAAGTAACAGCCAAAGTTAAGGAAACCTCTAATTGGAAAACCCCAGGCCCAGATGCAGTACCTAACATTTGGCTGAAAGTATTAACATCTTTGCACGAAGATTTAGCCATGAGTAAGAAGTATTTATATGCACACCCCAAACAGACAACAACCTGCTTAACGACAGGAAAAACAATGCTCCTACTTAGTGAACCTGCAAGCTACCCTAAAAGGTATAGACCAATAACTTGCCTTCTGACGACGTATAAATTATACACAGGAATTGATGCCAACAGTGTTTATTGTCATTTAGAAGAAAACTCAATTATGGCAGTAGAACAAAAGGACAGTAAAAGAAAGTTATATGGAACAAATGATCATTTGATGTTAAATAAAGTTATAGTGGAGAAGGAGCAGCAGGTCTTATAAAAAAGAATCTACAATTGTATTTAGATATGCTACCAATCCATGTAACCCCATATGAATTGCAGAAGGAATCATTACTGGGCAAATTACAGGTGCTGCAAAGAGCACTTTTGGCTGACATCAAAGGTTGAAACAATATTAGTTTCATGAACTTTAACCATACTATGACTTAGGAATGGGGTCCATTCCCGTCATAGTATTAGTAACCCAAAAGATTTGGAGAAATTAAAAAAGATTGACATGATGTGGTAAGGATTGTTGTTAAAAGTAACTTGGATGTGGAGGAGTTCCAGGTTATCTTCTCTAAACATCTGGAGATAAAGTGTTTTTTTTTTTGTTTTTTTTTTTAATTTGGAGAAACATTTAGTGCCTTCATCTAGTGTGGCAGGCTTGAATGTGTCGTAGGCATTAAAACTCTGCACTGATGGGGTGTGCTCAATAGTCTTGAGCCAAGACTCTGTAATAATGTAAATACTGTTTTCCAGGGTAAGGGAGACCAGAATAATGACTATGAGGAAAGGTACTGTGCGCAGCTTTACTTTCCTTCCCCCAGGAAGTGGACAAAATAAATAATAACAGAAATGAAACCATCACACTACCATAATGATGATGAGGAAAGGTATTGTGTGCAGCTTTGTTTTCCTTCCCCCCAGGAGGTGGACAACATAAATAATAACAGAAATGAAACCATCACACTGCCATAATGATGATGAGGAAAGGTACTGTGTGCAGCTTTACTTTCCTTCCCCCAGGAGGTGGACAAAATAAATAATAACAGAAATGAAACCATCACACTACCATCTCTAAATTCTGAAGGTTAAGAAAAAAGGCATGAAAATATGCACTTGGGAGTTTGTCCGATACTCCTTCCTTTTCACTCAAAGTTTTATTCCTACACTGATGTTGTCATAGCTTAGATAACAAAAGAAACATGAAGCAGGTATGTAGAAAAGGATTATTTCTTTCAGTGAAAATCATGACTTTAGCTTTATTCTTGCTGTACATAAAAGGGTATCATTGTGTATCTGCAGACACCTGTCTTTTACAATGGTGTTGATGGATCTAAAATATTGAGATAACAAGGAATTCTACAACCTCAGTGGAAGACTTGGGTATGAACTATATTGTGTTCTGTAAACTACTTTTAAAGAGTCAACTTTACACTAAAAGTTAAAAAATAAGTAAGACCAGTATATAACTGTATGGCATTTGTTTCTGCAAAGCATGATTTCTTGCTGTTTAACCTTTGTTATGGCTCATTGTCTTGGCTGAGGCAATTATTTGTGTAAATCAGAAGTACAAAATTGACCGCAAAGTGATATAGATTTTTGTCTGTCGGTTTATATCTGTATGTATGTATGTATGTACATGTATGTATACATGTAGGTATGTATGTTTTTACTTTGTTTATTTATATAGTTTAAATCAAATCACTGTCCTTCATTACCAGAGGTGGAACAGGGCATACTTCTCAACTATTATGGTTTATATATAGTGCTATGATTTTGTCACTCACATTTAGTTTGTTTAACCTAGAGTTATTAATTTGCTTCAAAAAGACAGACCTGTTTAATGCTACATATTTTTAAATGAAAAAAGTATGCATACATATGGATTTCTTATATCTAACAATACAGAGGCTACGGTCTAAGATTTTCCATTCTGAAAAATAAGTGTGCTTCCCTTTTGGATCTGCTGTCATTTTCAATGGCCAGTGCTATGATTTTGAATGCTCACAAGCTGAGAGATATGGGGCCGAGTTAGTGCTGACTCATGGTACATTTTAATGAACTTCATAACACGATGCAGTTATACATGTTTGCCATATAATTCCCAAATATCAGAATTTGAATTTCCCTCTTATTTACTATTAAGAATTTTAGTGGGCTACTTCTGAATTGTGTACAAACATTTTTGAATTTTCTTGCAGCTTAATGAAGTTAAAACTGCAAAAATACATCAGTGTGGCTGCTTGTCAAATCCAAGTGAAGAATTATTGTTGACATCATTGTGTATCTCAGACTGAATACTTCTCTTTGTGCAGCTAACCACAGCGCTTCACCCTGTTGGTGCACAGTTTCAGAGAATGCGTACACGTGTAGGGTCAGGAAGTATGTGCAGGTCAGTGGTTAGTTAGCATCTCCGTTATACAGAGAATAAAAGCCCTGAGAAATCCATGCAGACCTGTGCAGATGCAAAAGCTCTTTAAGGTTCTCAAAGTGGATCACTGGCCATTTCTAAGGTAAAGACTAAGAACATTATTTATTTACTTCTTTTTATGTTAGAAGACTATATGCCACTGGTATGATTCAAACTAAAAAAAATGACTTTCGTAATAAAAGGAAGTGACTACTTGAAGATACCACGACATGTTTTGAAAGTCATGCTTTACAGTGTTGTTTTTAAAGTGATATTTCAGATGCTACTATTATAACATATTGTCTGTTCTTTTCAAAGTTTTAACAGTAGTTTGCAGTATGTAACGTATTCAAATGATGTTTACATACAAAATAGAAAACATTATGGTGAACTATAACTGTAATGCACAGCTAACTAATGAGTCAAATGAGAGCATAAGCTGTGTAAGGCAAGTTCAAAATAACATTTATTACTTTCTTGTGTACAGAATTGCATACAGTAATATATGAACATAAAGAGATGGAAGATGACCAAGCTTCTAAACATCAGATAATTCAGGGGAAATCTTTCAAGTATATACATACACAAATACATACACACACACACATATATATATATATATATATATATATATATATATATATATATATAAGTATATACACATATTAGTATTAACTTTGTGCTGTGTGTGTGCTACGGCTATAAAAATGAATCCTAACATATTCAGAATTGATATTTAGATGTATTAAGCAGTTTACAGGTCAAGTCTGATGACATACCTGTCAACTTCTTAGCATAAGAAATCTGGACAAAGCCGTAAATAATGGGGGGAACAAAGGCTGAGAAATAAGGACAAATTTTAGATATTGCTCTTACAAACTTAAAAAGTAGATAGAATAATAGGTTTTGCATTAGTATGAATTTTCTGAAGGGTATGAAGTCTGAAACTCAAATGTCTGTCTTTATTTTCTGATTTAAGTCTCCAATGATTCGCCAATGGTTTGCTAGAAAATCACAATTTTTATGATAAGTGAACAAAAAATATAAGACAAAAATCTGGACATTCTTCGAAAATCTCTATAGTTGAGAGGTATGACTCTAAAACAAGCCTATGTTTTCATTACAGTAAAATGTCTGTTTTTGCTAAAAGAACAATTATTTTGGACAGTATATTCAGACTTTGCTCACTAGCTTAAGAATAGTATTTTTTAAACTTACTGTCTGTGACAGTTTCATCGTACAAAATAAAATTATGCAGCAATTCAAAATATCAAATTTACATACTGATATTACATGAGAAAAGTTATTGGGCTGGCAGGCCCACACAAAGCAAAAACAAATAAAGCAAAAAGACACAGCAAGCAAATATAATGTACAGAGAAAATGAAAAAAGTGCAAAATATTTGCCAGCATTAATAAGGCAGTATAATGACATTTTAATTAGTGGGTATAGGATTTCAGTTAAAGGTGAATGTAAATATGCTAGAAACTATCTGTTCTACCAAGTTGTGATTTGCTGTAAATTTTTTTTTTTGGTAATAAGATCTTTTTTTACAAACTTTGAGATAAGTGTGTGTGGGTCTGTACACATAGAAGCATTTAATGCCCTAACCAATGAAATTAAGTGAACTGATCCACTTTGGGTTTCTTGTTAATGAGATGCAAGGTAATACTGTACTGACCATTTGCCACTAGAAACCAGTTTTCTTGCAGTCGAAGGAAGCCCCAGGACTTGTATTTATGACATCCATAGCATGACTACAAGATAAACACTGAGTGGTTACAATGTAACTTAAAACTGCTTGGTGTGCTTCACTATCCAGCATGAATAAACAATAATATGTCTTCATCAATATCACCTTTGTCATATTAGAACTTGTGTTGCTTCATTGCTTTGTGCCCTGCCTGCTGCACATATCTCTTTAATTGCAAACTTATATCCAAAGGTCAGGAACAATACCAAGAGAAAGAGAAAAAGGCAAATACGACAATCTCTGGTGGCTAGTGATTACCTACATCAAATGTTATAGCGATGTATGACAGTCAGCCTAGCCCGCTCATATGTACCACACCTAATCACCCCTCTTAATGTGACCTCTGAGGTAAACAAACACTCACACATACACTCACACACCCTCTAACACTTCCTGACTATTAGACTCCACAGTAACTACCTCTACCACAATGGATGATCCTGGTCTTTTGGTGGTATTCATTGCTTTGATTGGCCAGGGATTCACATGCTACTTTACCCAGTCAATCAACAGCTTACTGAAAGCAGTTCCTGATGATAGAATCTAGTTAATTAGCATATGCCTCCTACACAGAATGCCTTAGTGGCATCTAGCACAGTCTCAGAGATAGCCTACCTCAGTGTTGTATGCCTTTGTGTTGCTGCACTGTGGTAGGTCTGTCACTGTATACACAAGGTGTACACCTCTTGCACACCTTACTGTAAGTTTTCTGAATTCTGCAAAATGTCCACTGATACTCCTCTGACAATCCACTTGTAACCCACTTACTAAACTGGAACAAGTTTGAATGACAACTTCTTCTGGCTGTGAAACTATGTTGGTTGTGTCATAGAGGTTGTCCTCTAGGAATGTTCCTACATCTCTCTTCAGGATCTTCTCCATATCTTTCCCTGTTACTGTTGTTAAATTAATATGCCCCCCCCCCCCAGTTTGTTATCCCTGTCCTTGCACAAAGATTCCACAATTGCTGTATGGTACTTCTAAACTAACCAGTGACCTGTTAAATTTCTTTATCTGAACGTAAATTGAATTGACTTGAATGCTTCTGCATGATCTAAATAAACATAAATTATAGGAATGTTTGTGTCCATAACATGTAATTCAACATGTCTACATATAATTCATCATTCAGAAAAGGTATAATGAATATAAGAAAAAAAACACCACTGTCTTAAATCACAAAAATGTATTTTGTAAGACTTCTATGAAAAAGTGGACAAACTAACAAGTTTATAATTAAAAATGTTTATTTTGTTCCTCTTTTTTGAATAAGGGTATAATAATCCCCTTGATACCAGCAGTAACTGTATAGTCTGTGTTCTGCAAATATGCAGCATTTCTGAGATGCCACAGCCATGCTGTCAGAACCCATACAAGCTGCCCTATTCCCATGGAGCACTTTTTCAACAATTTTCATTGCCATTTGAGGTATTGTACTACCAATCTGGATTTTAATCAAATAGTGTAAAAGTCCAAAAATGTTTCATTCCATTAATTTGCCATAACCAGTAGGATTTGACACAGCTGTATTATTAACAATGATAAATCCCACATGATTAATATACTTTTTGCACCTCCGCAGATAAATGTAAAAAAGGCTTGTTTATTGTGTTTTGGAGAAGATCAAATTTCTAAATAGACACTGCTCTGAAAAGTTTTCTTTAATTTCCTAGAATAGGGTTACTACCTGTCCCACTTTGCGAGGGACTGTCCCTCTTTGGGTAGTTGTGTCCTGCAAAACAATTGCAAAAATGGCAAATGTCCTGAGGTTTTAGGACAAACATATTTCCTATATTTTTTGTAATAGTTGCATAAAACAGTTATTATGTATCTGCAACACCTAAATGTTATAAGAAACAGAATAAGCATCTAAAATGCTACAACAATAAGCTTTTATTTAGGCAAAAAAGTGAAGTTGTCTTTGTACTGGCTCTGGGTATGTTTCAGCCTGCAAAATCTGTTTGTTTGTACCAAAAATGTCCCACTTTGTGAATTTGAAAAGGTGGCAACCCTACCTAGAGATTCCTGATTTCTGATAGATATGTCTTATTGACTACTGTGTGTGTGTGTGTGTGTGTGTGTGTGTGTGTGTGTGTGTGTGTGTGTGTGTGTGTGTATGCACGTGTATGTTCATGTGTAAATGTGATTGTGTGTGTGTGTGTGTGTGTGTGTGTGTGTGTGTGTGTGTGTGTGTGTGTGTGTGTGTGTGTGTGTGTGCGCAGCGTGCGCAGCGTGTGTGTGTGTGTGTGTGTGTGTGTGTGTGTGTGTGTTTATGATGATAACTCCAGGAAGGAAACTAACCATCATCTTCTCCTAGTCCAGCCTGGTGAGAAGAGCATCTGTGTGTCATACAATAGAATCCCATATGACAAGAGCAATAGGTTAATGTATGTTGCAGTTTAAGTCACTTGGCTGTTGAAGAGCAACACAATGATGGCTTCTGTTTGGAAAATCCATGGCTAACTTTATATTTACTATAACAGTTTTCTAATTTATTTAGTTATGTTTTCTGAAGGTTAGTAAGAAAAGGAACAATATATAATTTTTTTAACAGCAACATTGCAGTTGCCTATACGTAGCTGTACATGTTGTGTTGGAAAATGTATAATTTTGCATAAAGTTCCAAGTTTTTGGTTAGTTCTAGAGATCGCATGGTTAATGAGTTAGTCAAATTACAGTTTGCTACCAACTTTGCAATATCACTGCTGATGGCCCCTGTCATTGCTGGTGACTAGTAGCTCTCAGCAGCTCCTGACCCTAATTTTGCAACATTTTAACTGCTCTTGAATTATAGTGTTGTCCTTCTATGTTCACGCTCAGACTCAAAAGGCATGAATTAAATGGAATAAGGCATGTGAAGAAGTGACCACATGCTATTATCGTGCGATTTTGTTTCAAAAAGTGTATCTGTAAAAGAATGCTCCTTGGGTTAAAAGAATCATTTTCTGCAAGCTGTTCCAGAGCAGAGAAGGACTGGTTGTACCATATTTCAGGGTATGTGTAAAGGTCCAAAAGCTATAGATCTGTCATGTGAGTCAACTTCTAGCCAGCCTTGGACAGGATGTTCTTGTTCTTCTCTAGAGTTTCTGTTTCAAAGTTGGTGCTTTGATTAGTCAAAAACATTGACTAAAATTTAAATGGTCCTTCATCGCCCCAAAGAATTTTTGGATCAGATCACTAGAATGTGGCTTATCTGTACTGCAAGTTTATAGCTGTAAGAGTAAACTACTAATAAATGAATACTGCCACTTGAAACTTTCACTAGAAAATATAATAACTATTTAATATATGATGTGAAAAAACTGCACAAATATTCTTAAAGAATTGCAATATTTATTGATTATGTTTTGACTAAGTACAAATCATTAAATTTACAGTCTAGGTTCAAATTCATACCTACAAGTTCTCATGTGCTACATGATTTGAAACACTGCTATAAACTTTTAGATAAACAAATCTGATGCTTTTTAAATAAACATTATAAACTTCATTACACCAATGCAGACGGAAGCTGAAAGTTTGACTGCTGAATCCTACACTAAGGCACTGTACGAGCACATCCACTCGTATATGAATCGTGTCATCCCAAATAGAACCAGGGCACTCTCCTCCTAAAAAAGGAAGCCAATCTGGTGGCCAGCTGCCATAAACAAACTATACAACAGAAGGAAGAAACTGTTGCAGAACAGAAGAAAATCCCAGGATGCAAAAAACCCCCTTACCAGCCTCAATAAGAAGCTGAGATCCCTCATAAAATCCTCCAAAGCTAATTATGAAAATAAAATTGCCAAAGATTCCAAAGACAAACACAAGGCATTCTATAGTTATGTCAAGAATCTAAATGACAATGCTCAGATCTGCTCTGAGCTACAACAGAATGGCATTAAATATACTGATCCCAAGGATATTGCTAATATCCTGGCAGATCGATTTAGTGCCAACTTCAACCCCCCCACCCCCTAAAGGGCCCATCTCAATTCCAAAAGATTGCCAAAGTCTGGTAACCACAGCCACACAGATAGAAACCGCACTCTCCAAAGCTAAGAATACAGCATCAATGGAACCAGATGACATCCCGGGCTGTGTACTACATGAACTATAAAATGAACTGGCACCTCACCTAAGTGTCATGTTTAATCATAAGCTCACCTCAGGCTTCATGCCCATTGAATGGCGCACAGCTACAGTTATCCCACTCCACAAGGGGGATCCACCTTGGATCCTGGGAACTACTGTCCGATCAGTCTGATGAGCCTGATCTGCAAGGGCATGGAACACATTATTATGGAACTTATAAACAAAGACATTGGCAACCTTCAAACACTGGACCCCACCCAGTTTGGGTTTGTGAAGGGCCGATCTTGTCTCCTGAACCTGACTGAATTCTTCGAATCAGTCTCCAGAGCTGTTGACGAGGGTAAGTCAAACCACACAGCCTATCTGGACCTTGCCAAGGCCTTCAACACCATCCCCCACTCTGGAATCATAGATAAACTTACTAAGCTGGGCATAATTCCCTATGTCACTCAATGGGTTGCCAACTGGCTTACTGACAGAACCCAGACTATAAAAGTAGCTGACTCCAAATCCAGCTCCAGACAAGTGACAAGTGGAGTACCTCAGTGTTCAATCCTGGGACCTCTCTTGTTTGGCATCTACTTCTCTGAAGTACAGGTCAACACTAAGGGACTCTGGCTAACAAAGTTCACAGATGACAGCAAACTGGGAGCCAGTACTGAATCCCCAAATTATATGGATGTTCTACAAAAGGGCCTTAGAGAAACAGATGCTTGGTGCCAGAGCCATGGGCTCAAGCTTGATACCAAGAAATGTATAGTTATCCCCTTTGGGAAAAACCATGTACCCATGAATTACCACATAGGTGGCAGTACACTATACACTGAAAGTGTGATGAGAGACTTAGGGACACA
Organism: Protopterus annectens; assembly: GCF_019279795.1. NCBI lineage: Eukaryota > Metazoa > Chordata > Ceratodontiformes > Protopteridae > Protopterus > Protopterus annectens. The sequence goes on from NC_056735.1 coordinate 1,704,794,626, forward strand.
GGTGAACAGTGGTCTCACCTCCAATAATCAATAAATATAAAAAAAATAATTAATTTTAATGATTGAGAATTTGGTTTATAACATCTGAATTTAAATATTTACTCTCACAAAAGCAACATCATACATTCTGTTACATGTCCAGCAGTTAAAGAACATCCCAGTTTTACTTAATATAAAATTGTTAAACTATTTAAGCCCAGGATTAAAAATAAAGGTAAAGTTATAGTACAGCAATCGTACATGTTCATACATCGTATATGTTCCAGATGAATGTTATGCTGGTTATTTATACACGGCTGCTGTAGCCTGATCATGATAAAGAATCCAGAGCAAACCAATCTATTGTGGAAGTGAGAAAATCCATAAATAATGGACATGATCACATGATATGGTTATAACACAGTGGCAAAAAGTATTTTAAGAATGTTTTTTTTTTTCAGAAAATGATAAATAAATAAACTAAGTGAAGAAATGGAGTGTCAAAAAAGGTACAGTTCATGCAATATAATCCAAAGTACGAGACCAGTTTATAACACAGACTATACTGGTAGCGTATCTGTTCACATTTTTAATTCAATGCACGTCTACAAGAAGAGTAGGAAAGAGCACCTGTATTATGGGTTTGGCTGCATTCTGCAGAAGAGAATAGAAAAATCTAGGTCATGTATTCAGCTGCAGGTCTTAAAATGGTTTGAGTGCAGCCATATTACCAGATGTTAATGGTTTTGGTTCAGATCAAACTGTTCATTGCCTGAAGTAGCTTAGATGCAGGATGAGAAGCAGAAACATTTGTGTCTTTAATGCAGAGGTAACTTCCATTATTGAGTATGATACATGTATGTTCAGTAATTCAAAAACAGCATTGTTTTAATGTCATAACATACAAAAGGTACTAGCCAATTACCTTTTATGTTTCCTATTAAGTGAAGCATGCTGTTGCAGTAATGAGATCCACAATGGAGTTGAACAAAAGATGGAAGGCACAAGTTTCCAATTTTAAGACATAAACATAAGGGTGTTGTTGATTTTATGAGAATTTTTCTGCATCTCAGATATTGAACGTACATGTGGTATTTGGTAGGATGTTTGGAGGAATATGCTGAGAGAATTTTTGTATTTATGTTGGAGCATTTGCACTACTTTCTCCACTTAATGGAACAAAACATGGTAACCATTTTCCTCTCTAAGTATTTGTTATATAGTCTATACATACCAATTAGAATGTTTTCTAGGGCTATTTGACTGCTTAATCATAGACAATTACCTTTGGGGCATTCTTTATGATGTGTTCAGAACTTTGCTCAGCAAAGATTGCGTTGTGGTATTTTTCTTAAACCTTTTATAGTCTTTTGACAATTTTACCATGGTACAGTTATACCAAACCTTTATCTAAGCCGGACAGAATACTGTATTTCAGTAAAATATCCATAGCGATTACATTGTATGTTATAATGATAAGCATTACAAACCTGCCACGTTCGGGTATTCAGAAAGAATGATAATGTGACATCACTGTAATAAACAGTGTGACAGAAATTGCACGTGGTGCCAAAGGATAAAGTCTGATGACTCAAATGACCTGAAATCAAGTCAAGTGGGAATAGGTATGCATAAATCCTGATTATAATGCAGACAGGCTGGATAATGAAAGGGTGTATTCATGGAAACTGTAGATGTCATGCAAACAGGTAGACCATGCTATAACAGGTCACATGACTTGGAGTAACTAGTATGCAGGTAATGTGTTTAACATGATGTGTATCCACATAAACATAGAAGTACTGCATATATGTCACACAGACACGGCTGAGATCTCACACAGGGGCAGCACAGTAAAGTGCAAACTGGGTTTATTTTATCAATGGGAAGGAAACGGATTGATAAAACAGTCAGCAAAGGGTAAGAGCAAGCAGAGTACTAGAGAAGGAAAATGGGGAGAGAAAAGTAGCATGAGGTGGGGAAAGGGGGTAGTGCTTTGTTTTAATCGGAGGGGCATTCTTTTTTAGAAGAAGGGAAGATTGGGAGGAAAGCAAGGGGATGATTTGGGTATGAAGGAGGGACTAATGGTGGCAGCTAAGGCAGACACAAGACCATGTAATACGGATACAAATTTACAGGGGCGGCAGAGATACAACAGGAGGGACAATGGAGACAGATATAGACAAATGGGGGCAACTGGTGATGTGGGAGATCGAACAACAAACATGGGAGGTGATTGGCACAGAGGGAAGAGTAACACAGTGAAGGAGGATAAGGTGGGGTGAGGACAAACTGACAAGTCATCCCAGTGGGGAACCAGCAAAATGTCATTCCCATTCATGGCTCACATCATAGAGTGCACTGCCACTGGTGTACCAATAGTCAAGGCCAGGTGGTTGTGCAACTCTGCCAGGCACATGAGAATATGCTTTAGAATGCTGAGCTTGGTAATGAGTTTCTGATTTAGTACCACAGATGAAGGAAAATAGTCAGCTCAATAATAGATTTCCAAAGCTGGTTTAATAGTTGATTCAAACACATAAATGCAATTCCAAACACAGCGTTTTAATCTAAGTTGCTAAGACTTCATCAGATGCAAACAATGAATGAATGAATAAACCATCTCATTGTATAATCCATTAGCTTAATTATACAAGTAATCCACCAATGAAAATACAGTCCATTGTCTCAATAAGGCATGTCATTGATCAGCACGTGAAAATACGCAAATCAAATGTTCTTTTCTCGACTATCGCTGTTGATGTGTTGAGTTAAGGATAGATGAACTGGGTCAGCCAGCACCAGATCAGACAATGCATCTGTCCACTGTTAGACTCAATTCATCTATCCTTAACTTGACACATCAACAGCGATGCAAGCAGTAATAGTCAAGAAAAGAACATTTGATTTGTGTATTTTCACGTGCTGATTAATGACATGCCTTATTGAGACAATGGATTGTATTTTCATTAGTGGATTACTTGGATAATTAAGCTAATTGATTATATAATGAGATGGTTTATTCATTCATTCATTGTTTGCATCTGATGATGTTTTAGCAACTTAGATGAAAACGCTGTGTGTGGAATTGCATTTATGTGTTTGAATTAACTATTAAACCAGCTTTGGAGTTCTATCATTGACCCAACTATTTTTCTTCATCTGTGGTACTTATTTTGCTTGGTTTTGGAGTCGTTGGCGTCTAAGTACCTGTTCCAGTGTTATTTTTGAGTTTCTGATTTCCCTTTGTCCAGACCACCCACCTCAACTTCCACTAGGTCACCTAGAGTGCCTCCAGAGCTACACCCCAAATGATGAGCCTATGCCTCCCATCAGAGAAGTAACAGCAGCAGACACCACCAGCTATCCCTCCTTGTCACCTCCTGCAGGAAGACGTTTTCAATCCTACAGAGCAGTGCCAAAGTTCGATATTGGTGAACCCGGTGCTACTTCCCAATCAGGCACCCTTTCAAGTCTAAGTTGAGGAACAAAAACGTAGTTGTTCTTTTGCTCTTCTCTTTTTAAAAACTGCAGAAAGCCATTTGGCACAAAAATGTAACACATGGTCTACTACAGATAAATAGTACGCATGAGGAGCTGAAGTGCTTCAGCCCAGAATGCCAGTGCTACACTGCTACACAACCAGCATTAAATGATTGTGTCCCCTAAACCGCGTAAACCAGGGCAGCTACCTCCCCTCAGCTATGCCTCTGCTGCAAAAAAGCTATCCTGAAGACTGCTGTGGATCCTGTGGTTAGTGGAGTGACCAGCACAGGAATGGAAGGCTACTGCTGTACCATATCCTGCTTTTTGGCTAATTAATATAAATGGAGAGAAGCAAATCAACAAAGACAAACAATGAAAAGGAGAGAAAGAGCATAGGACATAAGCAGCAATGGTTATTAAAATGTGATTCACTTTTTCTTAGGACATAACTGGAAGGAAATCACAGTAATATTTACATGAATGGCTGGGAAATACTTATGATAAGACGGGAGACAACACCAGGCAACATGACTGTTTATACTTCTGTCACCAATGTGTAGAAATCTGCCACGTATTATGAATGGTAACCAGTTATTGTGCAATGAATAACAAAGTAAGTAAGAGTTAATCAAACTGAGCAAATGAAACATTCAGTTCTGTGGAAAACAAGAATATGTGAACTTGTCATTCACAGTGTTGCAAATGCAGGGATGCATGTCATAGTTTAACACAGTGCCACAAATAACATGCCTTAAAGTAATAATACAATTAACAATGGAGAGATAATTGCTGTGTTAGGAGTACAAATGGAAATAAATAAGCACTACAGTTGTACACAGATTCATCACAGTTTCTTTATTCATTTATTATCTATTTAATTTTTGTTTTCTGGGGTAGAACATTGATCGGATTTGACATTTGTAGGCTCATCCTTTGTTACATACATGCATACATTGCAATAGCATTAAAGTAAAATTAAAGGTATAACTAAATTATTAAGTATATTGACAAAACACAGTTTGGGTAAGTATAAATAAGCTATATAACAAAAGAAAGAAACTGATATCTAAGAACAGGAGGGAGGAGATAACTTACTCAACAGAGGAAATATACCCTCCACAACTTGAAAAATCAAATCAAATATCTTGTTAAGTCCTGTAAGGCTAGCTATGAGTCTAAATTAGCATCCTTAGCTAAAATAAATCATAAGGCATTCTTTAGCTATGTCCAAAACCTGAATGGGAATGTCCAGCTGTGTGCCGAACCTTTAGTGGATGGTACCACTCATACTGAACCTGAGGAAATTGCCATCCTGTTAGCCAACAGATTTGGCAATAACTTCACCCCCCTGTCCCCACCAGACATATCCCAAAGCATTCCTGACAACAGTCCTCTGCCGAGTATCTCCAAAGAACAGGTCATACAAGCACTCTCCAAGGCTAAAACCAAGGCTCCTATGGGACCAGATAACCTCCCAGGCTGCTTACTAAACAATCTAAGACAAGACCTAGAGGAACCACTCAGTCTACTCTCTTTAACCATAGCTTGAGAATTGGCTTTGTCCCAGCGGAGTGGAGAACAACAACAGTAATCCCCTTGCACAAAGGGGATCCATCAACTGATCCTAGGAACTATCGACCCCTAAGCCTAACCATCCTTATCTGCAAGGCCATAGAAAGAATCATCATGGACCTTATCCACAAGCACATAGGCAACCTTCAAACCCTTGACCCAACCCAATTTGGTTCCATCAAGGGTTGATCTTGCTTATTAAACCTTGTAGACTTCTTAGAGAATGTCACAAAAGCCCTGGATGATGGCAAAACAGTACATACCATCCATCTTGATTTAGCCAAGGCCTTTGATACATTCTCCCATTCAGGTATCATAGAGATACTCTCCCAGATGGAGAATAACCCATACATTACTAGATGGTTAGCCAACTGGCTCATTAACAGAACACACACTATCAAAGTTGGGGAGTCCACCTCCACCAGTAGACCAGTTACCAGTGGGGTACCACAAGGATCTGTGCAGGTAGACAAATTACCAATGAGAGACCACAAGGATCTGTGCAGGGCCCTCTACTGTTTGGAATCTATTTCTTTGAAGTCCAGGCAAAGGTAGATGGCCTCTGGCTTACTAGATTTGCAGAAGACTGTAAACTGGGCACAATCATAAAGTCCCCCACTGATGTCAACATATTACAGAAAGGGCTGACACAGACAAATGATTGGTGCCAAACTCACAGACTAAAACTTAATGCAAAAAAAACCCCATTATCCCCTTTGGCAAAGAAGTAGCCCTGCTAATTATGATATAGATAACACCCCTCTAAGCTCAAACTCAGTGGTGCAAGACTTGAGAACACAGACTGATAGCAATCTAAACTTCAATCACCATGTGTCTGCAGTGATAAGAAAAGCTTTCCACCCAGGACATCCTTAATCATGTTATTTTTGTGGAGATTTTTCCCATATAGCAACAGAGTGTCCACTTAGAAAGTGCGTTAGATGTGGGTCAAAGGAACATTACACAAGATCATGCCCTGTCAAATGTCAGTACTGTGCAGGCCCCATCAGTGGGTAGATTGCCCAACAATATTTATACAAAAAAAAAAAAGGCAATTCTGGACACAGCAAATAAAAATATACAGGAACAGCTAGTTACACCTCCAATGATGCCTGTGCATCACTCAACACCTTGACAAGACCGATAGTCATCTGTCTTATACAGGGGACCCTCTCAGTTGTTGTTTAGCAGTCACTCCTGGTGCTACATTTTCAAAAGGTGTAGAAAGATTTTAGCCTCCAATTATCACCAACTAGGAAAGCTGCCACACTTGGATCCTTCAGAGTGCAAGTCCAATAGTTAAAATAAGAGCTGGTGCATGATGCCACACATAGCTGGCAACACATGCACAATGCCGATTTATGATAGTACAATGCACATGGTCAGTATTATGGGGCAGGGTAACAGCTGCATGGTCAAGCCCCACAGACACACACACATTATTTGACCTAAATGCTGAACACAGCCAGCTGGCTACAGTGATGATCATGGCCGTCACAGAACTGCAAATGTATAGCGACTTGGACTAGTTACAAAACAGTACACATTTTAATTTGTCTTAGTGCAAGAGGCAGAATGGGCCTCATAACATGGAGTAGGGCTAATAAAAACTTGTGTTGTTGGAATGATTCAGAGAACAGGCCACTAGCTATAATAACATAGCCAGATTTGCTACTGGCAACCCTTTTAGAACCCACACCTGTCTCAACCTCAAACAATTGGGATGGTTAGAACTGCAGCACCAACTACTCTGTCATCAACTTACTATAACCCAAAATACCACCCTAATAATACCCCAATCCTCACTAATCTGACTACCCCTTAGAAAAACCTTACAACTCTTCGCTCAGCCAATAAGCTTCTAGTCTCCACTATTATATCTAAAAACAAAGCTGGAGACTCACTTTTCACTAACACAGTGGGTAAAGCCTGGAACCAGCTTCCAAGTGAACTTTCTACTCTCTCTTCCACACATCTTTTTAAAAAAACATCTCAAAGAACACTTTAAAACTCACTGGCTTTGCCCCTGCACACACCCTGACTGATTTCCCACTTTACTCATTCCTGATCTCCCTTTTACTTCACTTCTCCAGTGTACTATATTGCTCAAATTTTTCAATGTCCTTTTTGCTGTACTATGTTTCCTACCTGTACTAACAAAAAAAAAAATTGTTATAACTTTTTAAAAATGTATTACTCTTTCTGTTTTTTTTCCTCTGCCAAATATTGTTTATTCTTCTGTATTTGTTCTTAGTTCATTCCCTTCTAAATACCTCAGAACACAATATCTTTTTTTCTTTCACAAATATTCCAATACTGTTATTATCTGTACTTGATAATAGCTTTTTTTATTAATATTGTATAATAATGTTTTTCTGTCTATGCTTGGAGCTTTTCTCCCCGGGCCTCTACTGAAAATGGAAATGTATCCAGTTAGACTAGCCCGGTCAACAAATGTAAATAAATAAATAAACACTGCCCTGGGGTGGGGCAGGGGATAGCTTTGTGTTTTTTTTTTTTTTGCTGCCTAGGATTTGACACTTTCAGAATCACAACTCAGGTTCAACAGCCAGTCAGAGAGTTTCACTGGATTTTGTCTGGCAGCACAGAGGATTAAGGGCATGAGCTGTTTATGAGACTGTTCCTGCGATGCAGAGTTTGATTCCCTTAGCCTTAATTTGCTTACTGTGTGGCAATGAGTAATTGAAAATTTGTGCTAGGCTCCTTAGTGGTCCCCTGGACTTCATTCTAGTAACTACCTATGAACCTATATTGTTTCATTATTATTGTCATGATGCTCTGAGCCTCTAAATAGTGCTACAGAAATGGACAGACTACAGCAAGCACAGGGCAGTGCAGAAAAAAGAAACACAGTGTAATCAACAAAAGACAGGAGCATTGATAATATATACCACTCAACAGGTATAGCTCCAAGGTGAATGACTATTTGCTGCTGTCGTACCATACTGATTGTAGTGTATTAACACTGCATTGTCCTGACAAAGATATGCCAGACTGTAAGGGATGGAGGTGGCTAATACACTTGGTGCATAGGAACAGGCAGGAAGTGTTGAAGTTCTGGGGATAACATATCCAAACAGTAAGGCCACAAGTAACATGTTGAGCAGTTACTGTTTATGTAGTGTGCAAGGTGACAGTCATCCATCCATCACTGTGCAAGCATCAGAGGTTATAGTCCTTTGGAAGGGTCAGCTGCTCAAACCATTGGAGAAAGGCATGATATACCTGAAGGAGGTGGGAATCCAGGGATAGCACAGTGAGTCCATGTTGAATACTAATATAGAAATGGGTGTAGGACCTGCAGTTCTTTTGGCAAAAATTGTGCTGAAGGCACTGCAGCGAGGGGCAGTGTAGGTGAACCACATGCCCATATGTAATCCAGTCTGGCACAGTGCCACAGTGGTTACACTGATACATTTTTCAAGGCTGTACATATATACCACAGGGGTGGTAGGGGCAGCACAGTCATTGGTGTTGTACATCATGGTCATTCCTGTACACACACACACACACACACACACACACACACACACACACACACACACACACACTACTTCATGTGCATTTCACAGGAGTATTCGTACCAAGAGGGTACTGAAATAATTTCAATGTGCACTGAGAAATTCACCCCATAAGAGACATATGTCTGCTGCAGGCTTTATGCACTAATTACAAGAGAATTCTGATAAAGGATAAGGTGAATACAGACTACAAGGATAAGATGTGGTAGGAAGTGGTGTGGTAAATAAATACTGTAGACAGACACAACTGCACATTGCTGCAGATGCATCTGTAGTGACCAAGAAGAGCTTACATGCAAAGAAATGGCTGCTGGCAGGTCTGCTAATGAGACTTCTTCCAAAAGACATTATCAGCTCACACGTTGAAGACTGAACAGCTGCCACACAAAAACAGTTTTATTTTATGTAACATAAAGCAAGAAGACTAATTTCACCAAAATAAAGGAGTATATGTGATCTAATTGTAAAGAATTTGAAAATTACCTTTAACACCACAGGCACTAAATAAAAATAAAGTCACCACAGAGTCTCTGGCTCTGGTCCACTTCCAGGTAATTATGTACTAGTTTTCCACAATTATACAATATTGAGTAAATGATCTCTTCCCTGGAACCAATTCTCTGGTCCTCCACTTTTGTCTACATAGTTCCAGAATCCTCTGGATCTCCTTGACTTTTGACTGGGGTTATACAAATCTTGCTTTTATATCCATCTGATACCTTAATTAAATGTTAGCAATTCATTGTGCTCTCATTAAAACATTATTGATCCAAAGTGCACAAGTTATACAGAAAACACTGACATAATGCATCAACATAGCCATTCAGGCATATTATTGGTAAGAACCACTATGTGTTGTACAGATGGATGAAGAGATGGATCATTAAATCAAAAGAGAGGATCCTTAAATCAAAAGAGAGCTGGATAGATGGATAGATGGATGGATGGATGGATGGATGGATGGATGGATGGATGGATGGATAGATAGATAGATAGATAGATAGATAGATAGATAGATAGATAGATAGATAGATAGATAGATAATCAGATAGATAGATAGACAAACAGATAGATAGATAGATTAGATAGATAGATTAGATAGATAGATAGATAGATAGATAGATAGATAGATAGATAGATAGATCACATGGCACATGGAAACTAAAAACAGCTTTATTATTTTGATTGTTTTTGGGTTTGATTTTAATTTCCTTGGGCTTACAATTTTTCTTTATTTAGATGTGTCATTTAACACATATTACATTTCAGCTTTGGAAGACACAATATTTAATTATAAACCCAAATGTTTTTAAGCAAATGTGTGTGTACAGATCCTTCTAAATATTTTTTTCAAATCACAATCTGCCACATAAGACAAGGAAAGGTTATAGGCATATTTATGCAAAGTCAGTGCAATTGGATATATGAAATGCAAGTTGCTCAACTATAAGCCATGATGAAATAATATAGCCTGAATACCAAACATAATGAATCTGTAGCAGCTTAGAAAGCAACATATGATGAAAAAGTATGATGAACAAATTAAAAACAAAGAATAGTGAATGTTGAATAATTTTGCAATGGTATAATAGAAATTTCCTATACTTAAGGTAGGCAGGAGTTATGGCATTCGACTGATGAAGACTTAACATATACAAATAAAACTGAGGTGAACTAAAGATAAGTCAGAGAAGCAGAAACAATATAGGCGGACACAGAGTTATGGAAAAAGAAAACATGGCTGCTGATACTGATACAGAAGCTGTTGTATTCTGAGGAATCTCTTAACTAGGAAAGTACTTTAACTGGAATACTAGGTGAGGAAATTGATGTAATTAAGGAAATTATTTTTTGAGCTGTGATAAAGGATTTGAATTGCCTATACATAGTTAGGCTTTGCTGAATTTTATCCTGGTGGCTGCCAAAAAGCAGTTAATAGAAAATGGAAATCAAAGTTTAAAGCAACCACATTAGAAGTAGCAAATATAGTAACACATAAAAGAATGAAAGTGGGATCTTTAGAAAAGGGTAGGGGCAAATTACATAGAAAAAATGGAACTTGTGGGGACAATGCATGCAGAATAATGTTTTGGAGGAATAATGTTTAAAGGAAGTCAGGAATTGAATGAGCTATATAATGTTCAATTGACAATGACTGTATAGACGATAATATGTGATGTATAATGTTTGCAACTGAAAATATGTCAATATAGTTTGTTTTCATTTATATAAATGTATGACTACTTATGTCATAAGTGGTAATTCAATAAAGATTTTTTTTGTTTAAAAAACAGGAAAAGAGAGAGTAGAAGTTTTGTTAATGGGGAGTGTCTAAATGCTCGTGTGTGCGTAATGTGTGTGTGTGTGTGTGTGTGTGTGTGTGTGTGTGTGTGTGTGTGTGTGTGTGTGTGTGTGTGTGTGTGTGTATATCACAAGCAGTCGTGTGCATGTGCATATGTGTGTCTTCATATGTGTGTGTGTCAGTATGTGTGAATATCCTTGTGGATGAGTATGTTAAGGGTTGGCTGTGGTCCTAGTGAAGCAATCTGGATATTCTACATTGGCAGAAATAGGTTCCCAGACAGATTTGCTTTTGATGTTACACTGATATTCCTTTCTACCAGCAGTATGACCCTGAAGATTTCTGTTTTGCACTGTTTGAAGTTGGGAAGGTTGATGCTATTAAGAAACATCGAAAGGAACAAATATCGAACATCTTAAATATTGAAATTGCCATTCCTTGAAATTGCTTTTTGGAGGGCGCATCCCTCTACACCCCCCCCTCGCTAATTATATATACTGAATCCAAGATCGCACTACAGTGAGGAAAGGGCAAAATTCCCGATCTTCACTTTACTGCAATCTCACAAAAAAAAAAAAAAATCGATGAACGTCAATTTCGACATTTCAGCCATTTGAGATTTGTTCTTTTCGGTGTTGTGATATAGACCCTTAAGAAACATGTTGTTTTGATGTGCTGTAGATAGTACCTTTTATTTCCAGGTGTGATTTAGAAGTATTATAATATTCCCAACTTAGAGGTAAAAGAAAATAGTAAAGACAAGTATTTTATACCCATTCAGATAGAGAAACAATACAATTAACAAATGTTAAAATGTTATATTTTGCTAATGCAGGGCACAAGGCAGTGAAAATTATACACACACGCACACAGACGCACGTGAGCGCACACACACACACACACACACACAAACACACACACACACACACGCACACACGCACACACATGCAGACACACGCAGACACACACACACACACACACACACACACACACACACATACACATACTCACACACACACACATGCAGACACATGCAGACACACACAGACACATGCAAGCACACACACACACACAAAAACACAGATATGATAGAGTAATGTTTAATATGCTGCAGTCAGTAATATATGATGTTGAACTATTATTGAAGTTACATGTAGATATGCATTTATTGTCTGAGTATGTCCATGTATTAGTCATATGTCCAAGGTGCCATTTATTGTCTATATCCATGTATTAAAGTCCCCTGTCCTAGGAATGCACTTATTGTTTAAGTATGCCAGTGTATTAATGCCACCTATCCTAACTATTAATTTATTGCTTCGATATGCCCATGCTTTCCAGATATTGGAGGTATACCCTTTATTTTTTCTTAAGCTTTTACTCTGTCTCTCCCAAAACTGTAAATTATTTTCAGAAGGCTTAAGTTATGTTACCAGCATTTAAAATGTGTCCCTACTTTTTGGGCCTTTTTCCTAACTACATTTTGGTTTGACCCAAGTTTGGAGGTAAAAGCTGAGAGCTATGTATGAAAGCAACATGTTCCAGGTGTTCATTTAATGTCTAAGTATGCCCATATTTTTCAAAGGTTATGATTGGGTCTTATGTTAATGTTGTCACAACTCTTGAAACTCTGGAATTGTTGTACTGCATTAATAGCGCCTTTTTTTAATTTATTAAACGAGTAGCCATGTTCAGATTGTAACCGCTCTCTCTTACCTAAAATATCATTGTGTAATATTCTCATAGAGATATGAATATACATGCATCGTTCTTCCTTCTGACTATCATTTACAACTCAAAATTAGTCCTAAAAGTATCTTAGTAGACTTGAATATTGCAACAATGCCAGTTTATGCAGTACTTATTGATGAAAACAGTTTTCAGTTTCCGTAACAATGATCACAGATGAAAAGTTTTTTTTCTAGCACAGAGACTAGAGCAGGGCCTTCTCTACAGTTGTGGTTTAGAAGGAGCTTCCTTTATATTTTTGGTGGGTACACACATCCTGCAAGAGCATACTGCATACTATCAAGTACTTAGCACATTGGTCAGTATATTAATACAAACTCTGAGATGTGAACTGTTTTGAGATCTTAGTAACCACTATATTTTCATGTATTTAAATTTTTGAGAACCAGGAATGGGGCCCAGCAAAACATTTTATAACTGTAATCTGTGGTAAAACAAAATAATGGAAATGAAAATTATTATGGTAAAGTACCATGTATTTAAGAGCAGTATGCAATGTTCAAAAGAAAACAAATGTGTGTCTTCTGAAACAATATAAGTGAAACTGGCAAAGAGAGGAAATGTCATTCAGTAGGTTACAACACCGGTGTAACAACAGAGTGATTTGGTTCTTAAATGTTGTTTCAGGGCAGTGTGGACATCAGAAAGGAAATAAAAGCACTGACTATAGTGGTATGTTGTACTCTGTAGCATCAGCACAGGTACAAAAAAGGTCCTGTTGACAAAAGTTTAAAATGAGGAAAGGAAAGAACAATGATAAAAAGACTGTGGATTTTGGCAAAGTATACAGGCAAGGTCAGCACATTGGCCTAAGTTAATCAACTTATAGATTGTTGGGCCTGTGAAGTCTGAACCAGTTAGTGATGGAGGTCATATGTTGGAAAAATGTAACCAGAGACTGGTATAAGTTAAGTAAACTCTGTTCCAATATTGATCAGCCTTCAGATAATAGAAGGTAATATATACTATGAACTGCTTTAAGAGAGAAACAAAGAGAGAGAGAGAGAGAGAGAGAGAGAGAGAGAGAGAATCACCTCAGTGTACCTTATTTATGTTATGTATTGTGAAAATGTAAAGAAGAGGTGCAGCCATAGAACAAGGCATATAAAAAGGGTTGCTGTTCCCACATTCATGTTCCTTCCACCATTTCCACATATTCTTACTGCTGTTCCCACACGCATGTTCCTTCCACCACTCCCACATATTCTTACTGCTGTTCCCACATGTTCCTACCACCACTCCCACATGTTCTTACTGCTGTTACCACATATTTCTACCACCACTTCCACATGTTCTTACTGCTGTTCCCACATATTCCTACCACCACTTCCACATGTTCTTACTGCTGTTCCCACATGTTCCTTCCACCATTTCCATGTTCTTATTGCTGTTCCCACATGTTCCTACCACCACTCCCACATGTTCTTACTGCTGTTCCCACATATTCCTACCACCACTTCCACATGTTCTTACTGCTGTTCCCACATGTTCCTTCCACCATTTCCATGTTCTTATTGCTGTTCCCACATGTTCCTACCACCACTCCCACATGTTCTTACTGCTGTTCCCACATGTTCCTTCCACCATTTCCACATGTTCTTATGTTGTTCCCACATGTTCTTACTTCTGTTCCCACATGTTCCTACCATAACTCCCACATGTTCTTATGCTGTTCCCACATGTTCCTACCACCACTCCCACATGTTCTTATGCTGCTCCCACATGTTCCTTCCACCACTCCCACATTCTTACTGCTGTCCCCACATGTTCCTTCCACCATTTCCATGTTCTTACTGCGGTTTCCATGTGTTCCTTCCACCATTTCCACATGTTCTTACTGCTGTTCTCACACGTTCCTTCCACCATTTCCACATGTTCTTATGCTATTCCCACATGTTCTTACCACCACACCCACATATTTTTTACTTCTGTTACCACATGTTCTACCACCACTCCCACATGTTCTTATGCTACTCCCACATTTTCTACTGCTACTCCCATGTGTTCTTACTGCTTCTCCCAGATGTTCCTACCACTGCTCCCACATGTTTCTACCACCACTCCCACATGTTTCTACCACCACTCCCACATGTTCCTACCAAGCAGCAGTACTACCCAGAGCCAGTTAGGTTTATGACTCGATGTGCCAGTGTCATTTGTATGAACTAGAATTTTTGAAATTCAGTTTCAACACTCATTTAATTTACCATTTCCCCACTGTTGTCTAACCATGGGATAAGTATACATTAAATGAGGGGGTAGAGGGTTTCCCCTACATTGGGGATGCAAGTACCCAAGAAAAAACAAAATTCTTTGTGTATCACTGAAAATGACTCTCAGTTATCTTAATTTGTCCTATCAGCCATCCATGAAATAGCATTTATTGAGTTAACATGAATTCGTACTACCTAGTTAGGCCTTAAATGTCATGCTCTTACACTAATACAATGGAGCACAGATTTGGTTTTTCAAATATAGTGTTTGTTTGCTGAAATGTCAAGATTTTCAGTTTTCATAGAAATGAACGCTAATGCCATCTGTTCAGATCTAAGTAAATACCAAGTTATCACTGTAAAGGAGTGAATGTGATTTATACTTAGTGAGTCCAGGAAAACTGATATTCAGTGTGTAAAAATGAAAGATCTTGGATCTGAGCATTTTGGTACTTAGGACAGAGATAACTTTAGAGTCTTTTAAATGTGTTTTTATTTATTATCTGAGTAAGTGAACTGGTCATTAAGGGATCTTTTCAGTAATTACATAGGTCAGAAGGGAAAGAGCAAATACAATGTATATTGCATTTGATATTAGGACAATGTGCAAACTTCACACTATCAGTAGCTTGAGACCATGACTGAACTTCAAACTGTAGATGTGTGAGAGGCAGCTATCTCAGCTACTGAACTACTGTTCATTCTAATGAACAATTTGTTCTGAACCCCAAGGAGTTTGTGTGGTTGACATGATGTTCATGTCTTGAACTAGCCATACTCAGTCAAATCAGACCTGGGTGATTCAAGCAGTAAACCAAAAAAAAAAATGCAACATAATATTTTGTAAAATAATTGCAGAATAAAAGCTTCAAAGATGGCAAACATAAAACACCCCATGCCCAAGTTGACCCTTGACACTTACTGTGTCCCTAATGATTTTACCGCTTTACAGAGATAGAAGTAAATCCAATCAGCCATGGCAGTTGCTGTATAAAATCATGGATTTTATTCAAAAAAGAAAAATAAGAACCATATAAGTGTTTTCAAGCCTTTCTAAACAGGAGCTTCATCAGATTGTGGCTGACTGGTTGGATTTACTTCTGTTTTTACCTTTTCACATTTAACCAGTCTTCATCTGAATTTGCAACGTTTTTCTCTGCATTTTTACAGCCTTATGTTCCATCACTGCTCAAGTCTTTAAATGGTCTTTCCACAAACATTTTTCTAGTCGGTCTCTTATTTTTTTTTTATTTCCTTTCCTTTTCTTCCCTAACCAGTCTCCAGACTTTTCCTCCCCTCGGATTAGTTTTTAAATGGTGTTCTCACAAGTGTCTACCTGGTTGGTCTGTTCATTTCGTTCTTGTTTTCTTTTCTTTCCTTTTTTTCTCATAGTCCAACAAGTCTGTAAGTGCCTAGGTCATGTGGCAGCTGCTACAGTAATTAAATATAACACAAGTGGTTGCTGCATTGAAAACTCACTGTCTCTGCCATCTTGTTCTTCCTCGTAAGGCATACTTTGATGTCTTGGGGTACCAGACTACAGGCACATGCCATATGTATAAGTGTTCAGAAAAGACAAACATCTCTAGTTCAGAGAGATGTTTGGCTACAACAAACATTTGTGAACCACGGGTCTATATTATTTCACCAAAATGGCAACACAGAGAATGCCATTTCAGCGACACGTAAACATCTATCCACCATTTCTGCAAACGGCCAGAACATTCGATTTTTTTTCAAAGGGAAAAAAATCATTAGTCCAACCATATATAAAACAACATACCTAACATTACAAAGTGGGGGGCTTCTCCCCCCACACCGCCACAGTGTGGGGGGTTGTGCCCCCACCCCCCCAACTAAATATACCAACTCCAAGATTACACTACAGTGAGAAAAAGGGCAATTACACAGTGGCAGCATAGTGATTTTTTTTCCTTTGGCAAAAAATCGATGTTCTGGACGTTTGTGGAAGTGGTGGATCAATGTTTACATGTTGCTGAAATGGCATTCGCTGTGTTGCCATTTCGGCAACATAATATAGACCCATGAACCACTAATGTTCAGATTTTATTCTAATCAGATGAACAATTTAGTGCAACTGAATTGGCTCTGCTAGGCTGAGCAGAGACAGACAGGAGATGGGAGAAGGTAGAGGAGTCCATCAAGCATGGGGAACTAGTTTACATAGTTCATTTAGGAAAGGTTCAGGGTGAATGGCATCAAACACCTTGAAAAAATCTGTTTGCAAGGCACTAATGATGCTCCCTACACTGCTCTCTGTACTCTTGTTCCTATAAATTGTGTTGTGAGTAATGAAAGGACAGTTAAAGTATGTGATCTGGCCTAAATCAACACTACTCTTTTCAAAAAAGTCAAAACTGTTTGGATGAGCTTTGCAGTGACTGCATAGCAGTTGCAAGTAATTGAAGAAACTGATTTGTAATCAGAGACAAAGTAAGGAATTCAAAAAGTCCATTCTAGCTGTCCTTTTTCTTGAATATGAGAAATTACTAGTGAAAAGGAGGGGTTAATCGTATGATGTAATGAATAAAAATAAACATTTCAAAGGTTCTGTTGAAGGAGGGGAAAAAGGCCACTGGATAACTGTTAGCTACAAGGATGGTGTTTTAGATGTAGGCAAACCTAAGAGTGAGTTTTGGTAAGATGAAGCCAGGAAAAAAATATAAGATGGGAGTGGGAGACATGACAGAAGAAGGTGCTGGCTGTAGTCCTAAAATATTCTCAAAAAGTGTCTACCAATGGATGCATACCTTTTTATTGAGTAGTCCCTTCCTTGAGGTGTGACAAATCCTGTGTAGCAGATCATAAGCCAGCTTGTCAAACTTTATTGGCTTTCCCATCTTGAGATTCCAGTACATTGAGGATTAGGGATTTTGCCCTTTCCCCCATTGAAATGTAATTTTGAAATTAATATATGTAATTAGCAGGGGGTTTGGGGAATGCAGCCCCCACATGAGGCGGTGCAGAGGGTTTGCCCCCCCCCCTCACACACACACACACAATAACAGTGGTTAATTTAATTTAATGGTTTAGTTTTTGTAATTCTTTGCTGGTCTATCTTTTGTGGTTCAACAATTTTCTGTCGACAATTTACATGTAAGTGTTTCAGCATGTTGACAATTAACTATGCTTCCCTGCAAGTATAGCAGGCTCATAGCAGTGTGGGAACTCCAAGGTTTAGCTTGATTTACTATTCATAGGTTCATAGGTTCATCGATTAGTACTAGACTAACTGCCTTTATGGACCATTTTAAGTCTAGCCATTTGTGAGAATCAAACCCTGCACCATGTGTCTGTAAGGCAAACAATTTAACTATTCTTTAGCATTTCTAACTTTTATATAATACATTTCATTATAAAACATTTGTATTGAAGAGGTTAATAATTTGATTATTTTAAGGTTTACTGTTTTCACAGATCTGATTTTATTTTAAATCTTTTCAGGGAAACAGTGACAGTGATCTAGTCAACATGGGCATTTGTTTTTTTAAAGTGTGATCAGACCATGATTCTTTAGGATATAACATTTTTGTACATGAAACAGTACAGTTAACTGGCCATATCATTCTCATGTGCATGGTGGAGAAGTTTGTTTACAAGGTGTTCTTATGATGCATCAATATTATATTTTAATATAACAGGAGACTTAAAAGTCAGGACAAGATCCAGCAAAATTAATTGGCCAACATCTTTAAGAAGTTAATTGAGGTTTTTGGGTGATCCAGACATTAGGTAGCTTTTGTGATGAAAATGGTAGCCCTAAGAATAAACTTTTTAACCATGGCATTCTCAGCTTGCAGGGTTGTATTGGAGAATATGCAGTTAAGGACAAGGTACTTGCTAGAAAAAGATGTGTGATTATTTTGTTTTACAGTTTCATAAAACTATTATATGACTGGATGATGTCAAGGCTATAATTCAGGGAAGTGATGTTATCTAACAAAAAGTCATAATTCATGGTGCTACTGTACATGTGGACAGTGCAGGTCTTTATGAGGATGTAAATAAACTCAGTGGGGTATGGGAAATTAATTATCAAGCTTAGCAGTTCTTTGCTTAAAGCATTTGCCAAATAAAACCTCCTCAACAGCACAACATGTCTCAGTTTTGGGGTGACTGTAAGGAGTAAACGCAAGTAGTTAAGAGAAACAAACATGAACAAAACACCTGTGACTCCACATCCTGGGGCAATTATTGCCAAATATCTGAATATTCACTAGAACTGTTGGAGTAGCCAGTGATTCCAATGATATGGAGATTGTGAAGAAAAAAACATGTTTCTTTTAACAGATAACTGTATTTTCAGACACCTGAAATTCACTAGGCCACAGTTTATGTATTGGAGATGTGAGTGAAATAGGTGCAAACATTTGGATTGCTTGAGAAAAGTTTATCATCTGCACATATTAGAAGGAAAAAGATAAAAGTATAGGCAGCCTAAAGAAGGAATGGCTTATAAGAAGGAGAAGTAAACCAGTCACCAAGTTGTCTTTTGCATTGATCAGATAGTAGGGGAGAGAAAAGGACTAAGCTAGCTGGCCATTATCAGGCAATGTCTCAGCATGATGGAACAATGGCTCCCCAGATTAAGAAGCAGCAGGTGGAGCAGGAGACATCTGAAGAAGATTTGGTGCATGGACATGCTCTGGAACCTTCAGTAGGAGACGAGTATGAAAGTCCAGTTAAGTTGCACAGCAAGGGAAGGAGCAAGAAACAATGGCAACTCTGATGCTGGTAATATTGCAGAGTGATGGGCCAGTGGGTTGCATTATGAAGGAGCAGCAGATGAAGCAGGGTACATATGAAGAGAATATGTAACTGGAAGATGTTCTGGAACTTTCAGTAGAATACGTACAGGAAATAGAGAGCAAAGAAGATGCTCTCAGTCCAGAAGAATATGATCTAAGGTAACACCTGCTTGATTTAATAGACACTGGGAGGTTGGCATAATGGTTACACACACAATATGCAGGTTTGATACTCACATGGAGTTACTGGTTAGGGTTAAAATAGTCTACAATGTTAGAATACTGGTAAAAGAGATGAACACTGTAATCAGGTTTTTGGTGATTGACTGGTTCCAAAAAGTATTGGATCAGCTGGATATGAAAATAAGAAAAATGTTTCATAAGTATCAGATGATATATAAAAATGAATGTATATCGCAATTATATATTCCTCATTCTGATGGAGTTAGATCTACAAGTATGGAACTCCATACACATCTGCTGACCTCATCAGATGCAAACACAGTGAAAGTTTTAAAACATGAGGAGAAGAAATCTAAGATAACATCTTTGCTCAGTTTAGCAGAATCATGTTTGCACAAAGCAGGAATGGAAATCAAACTAGAAGTAGACAAGTGCAGAGATATACTGGAATAACTTCAAGTTGATAACATTTGACACAGGAATGGCTAAGAAGAGTTAAATTGAAACTAGAAGATTAAAGACCAATAACTGCTGCCTAGGATAGTGGATTGCATACACACTGGTTTACTAAGTCCAGTGAAAATGCAAGGGGAACAGACAAATGCAGGTTCTGTGAAACAGAACTGGAAACAAGTCACAAATGTTGCTGTTGGGTGTGATATACTCATGGCAGAGGGCTGGTATAATTAAAGGCGCAATAATATGGCAAGACTGTTAAATTAGGGATTGCATAGATGCTACAATATAGAAGTAGGTGAGAAGCACTGGAACATGACCCACAAAGCATTATAGAAAAATATAAAGTTTATATCACATGTGATCACCCATTACCAACAGTTCAAAAAACAAATGCAAGAAACCCAGATATAATAGCCCAGGAAAAAAGGCAAAGGTAGTCCTAATCACTTGAATTCACTACATCTGGTGATTACAGTGTCTTGAGATACAATGTCATAAAATACCAGGATTTGCAAGTAGAGAAGGCAATGTGGAATACACATATCTAGGTAATTCAAACAGTAGTAGGAGCAACAGGTCAAATAAAAAAGAATTCACAATAAAAGCAGGCAATTCTGGGCACATTATGGGAGATGAGAAGAGTGCTCTTAGCTAACATCAAAGACTGAAACAATGCTAATTTCATGCACTCTAATCATAGTCTTCTTATGTGATAACTAAACTACGTTTTTGCTACTGGTGACTGATGATACCTTTTCCATATTTATTATTTTTTTCATCAGTTGATACCGATACAATAATGCTAATTAATATATCTCTTTTTATACCTCTGGCAACCAACTAAATTCCTGCTTTTATGTGTATAAATATATATATCTATATATATATATATATATATATATATATATATATATATATATATTACTATAATCAAACCAACTAAATTCCTTCTTTTATGTATATATTCTGTATATATTACTGTAATCACTATGTGTAACACAGTTTCTACTTCTGTACCAATTAATGTTTAATTTTTTCTGTATCTATGTTCTTGTCAGAGTTTTTCTCCCTGGTCCTCTACTGAAAATGGGCTCTTTTTAGGCCCTGTGGAGTTTACCGGTAAACAAATGCAATAAAATAAAAATAAATAAATTTACAATGACTTAGAAACAGGGACCATTCCCATCCTGGTATTAGTAACCAAAAACACTTGAAGAAATTAAACCATGACAAATGACAATTTTTTTTTCCCAAGAGGAAGTGGAGGTGCTGAATGACAAATTTGTATTTCCATTGTGTTTTTTTCATCTGCTGATGAAGATTCACGTTTGGTTCTTGCATTAGCTGAGATATTTGACTTATTGAGAACAGAGACTGCCAAGGCTAAGATTTCTAATGGTGCTGTAAGCAAGGCGCAGCTTACCCCTCAGGAATCTGTAAAGTTTACATACATACATCGTAACAAGAACAGGCTCTCCGCAGCACCCTTCTTAGACCTATCAAAAACCTTTGATATGGTAAACCATCAACTACTACTAGACATACTAAAACAACTCTGTCTCAACTCTCATGCTTTAAGATGGTTCAAGTCCTACCTAGAAAACAGAAAACAAGCTGTCGTCTGGGACAGTCACCTTTGCACTCTTCTTCCTGTTACTCTTATCTCCCTACACAAACCTCACTACCCTTCATGTCCTCTGGGACAGTAACCTTTGCACTCTTCTTCCTGTTACTCTTATCTCTCCCTACACAAACCTCACTACCCTTCATGTCCTCTGGGACAGTAACCTTTGCACTCTTCTTCCTGTTACTCTTATCTCTCCCCACACAAACCTCACTACCCTTCATGTCCTCTGGGACAGTAACCTTTGCACTCTTCTTCCTGTTACTCTTATATCTCCCTACACAAACCTCACTACCCTTCATGTCCTCTGGGACAATAACCTTTGCACTCTTCTTCCTGTTACTCTTATCTATCCTACACAAACCTCACTACCCTTCATGTCCTCTGGGACAATAACCTTTGCACTCTTCTTCCTGTTACTCTTATCTCCCTACACAAACCTCACTACCCTTCATGTCCTCTGGGACAGTAGCCTTTGCACTCTTCTTCCTGTTACTCTTATCTCTCCTACACAAACCTCACTACCCTTCATGTCCTCTGGGACAATAACCTTTGCACTCTTCTTCCTGTTACTCTTATATCTCCCTACACAAACCTCACTACCCTTCATGTCCTCTGGGACAATAACCTTTGCACTCTTCTTCCTGTTACTCTTATCTATCCTACACAAACCTCACTACCCTTCATGTCCTCTGGGACAGTAACCTTTGCACTCTTCTTCCTGTTACTCTTATCTCTCCCTACACAAACCTCACTACCCCTCACTCTGCAAATAAATTGCAAGTAAACATCCAGAAATCTTATAACAAAGCAGGGGACTCCCTTTTCTCTAATTATGTGGGTAAGTTTTGGAATAGACTCCCCACCTTCATTACCACTGTTTAAGCACCAACTAAAACTACTCCTTAAAGCACAATGGCTATGCCCTTGTACTAACCCTGATTAACACTAACTGTATAGCATACTGATGATTTTTTTTCTCCCTTCCCAACCATTCACCTAGTAAGATGGCATCCTCTCACTAAATGATCGTGTATATATGCCATCTATGTTTTTTGTGTGTGAATTTTGGTAAAAACAAAATAATTACTTAGGGTCTTTCATATCTTCCCTACCACTCCACGGAATTTAATTCAACCTATATACCTCAGTCAAATTGTTTCCACATCTAGCGTATTGCCACAATCTGTAAACATATCTTTTGGATGCTACATTCTGTTTCGTTGCCTGGATCCACCTGTATGCTCAAGTCCACACAAGTATGGGCATGTAAATATGTGTGAGTTGTGCGTTCATGTATCATGTGTGTGTAGGTGTGTAAGTCTGCAGCAATATTTTATTCAGTCATTTTTAGCTTGATGTGCATAGACTGTTTTTTCATGTTAATTCCTATTGTGTTAGCCTAATGCATTATTGTACTACTGATATTAACATGTGCTATTTTATGTTTTACATTTACTTTTGTTAATGTATACTAGTTTAATCTTGGAGCTTTTCTCCCCGGGCCTCTACTGAAAATGGTCATGTATCCAGTTAGACTAGCCCGGTCAATAAATGTAAAATAAAATAAATAAATAAATAAAGCACAGAGTACAGGGGCAGGGCTTTCATTCCTTCATAAGATCAAAGACAGTATCTGTTAGGGGCCTCCTCTGATGATCAAATGAGAGAAAACTGTCAACCCAAGTGACCAGGTCCTTAACTAACTTTTACTTTAGGTTTATGCATTATACATGTATATATATTTTCTTTATTAATGATTATTATTCACTCCAATATCACATAAACTCAAATCCTGCTTTACCTTAAATTTGAATCCTCCATCTGTAAATATTTCTGTGTGTATTGCTCCACAAATTGAAGTTATTTCTATGTAATTTGCACCCTCAATTTTCTAAAGATTCCACATTCAATTCATTTATGTCCTTTACAATCTTCAGTACTTCATTTATGATTAGTTTAGATTTTGATTTCTATTTTCTAGTATTTTTTTTAAACTTAGCAAGGCTTTACAATGTCTAGGCAATTCAAATCCTATATCCCAGCTCAGAATAATCGTATCATTAGTTGCAATCATTTTTCTCTCCTTACAATTCTTTTATCTTCTCTACAATATTCAATAATTCGGTTACGATTGGCTTAGATTTTGATTTTGATTTTGATTTTCTAGTAATTGCTTTTTTGGCAAGCAGTAGCATTAATCTTAGCAAGGCCTTTTTATGTCTAGGCAATTCACATCCCATATCCCAGCTCAGAAGAATTGTTTTCTTAGTTACAATAATTCACTCCCCCAACATTTATGCCAAAGTATTATGCAAGAATTTTTTAAAATATGCAAACTTGTTACATTCCTAAAAAACATGTTCCCAATTACCTCTCTATTCCTTATTACACCTACAGTAATTTGCTATCTACCTGAGGAAAAAATGCTGAAGTATTCTTGGGGTATAAAAGTACTTAAGCAAAAATCCTGGACCTTGTAAATTTTGTTGCAGATGTCCCCCTTGTGTTGCTTTGTATAGACTCCTTCCAGTCTCTCTTCCCATTCTTTTCTAACCCTCTTTGACAGATGTCCCCCTTGTGTTGCTTTGTATAGACTCCTGCCAGTCTCTCTTCCCATTCTTTTCTAACCCTCTTTGACAGATGTCCCCCTTGTGTTGCTTTGTATAGACTCCTTCCAGTCTCTCTGCCCATTCTTTTCTAACCCTCTTTGACAGATGTCCCCCTTGTGTTGCTTTGTATAGACTCCTTCCAGTCTCTCTTCCCACTCTTTTCTAACCCTCTTTGACAGATGTCCCCCTTGTGTTGCTTTGTATAGACTCCTTGCAGTCTCTCTTCCCATTATTTTCTAACCCTCTTTGACAGATGTCCCCCTTGTGTTGCTTTGTATAGACTCCTTCCAGTCTCTCTTCCCATTCTTTTCTAACCCTCTTTGACAGATGTCCCCCTTGTGTTGCTTTGTATAGACTCCTTCCAGTCTCTCTTCCTATTCTTTTCTAACCCTCTTTGACAGATGTCCCCCTTGTGTTGCTTTGTATAGACTCCTTCCAGTCTCTCTTCCCATTCTTTTCTAACCCTCTTTGACAGATGTCCCCCTTGTGTTGCTTTGTATAGACTCCTTCCAGTCTCTCTTTCCATTCTTTTCTAACCCTCTTTGATTAATTCTTGTTGTTGTCATGCAGTACTTTATACGCCCTGCTAATTATCCATTTTTAACAGCACCTTCTGTTCTCGACTCAACAAAAAAATCAGCAAGAACTAATTATTAATATTGCTTCAAATCAGGTAATTCTGTGGGAAGAACCACACATCCCACTTAACTCTTATTCTTTCCTAACTAAAATAAATTCCTTCAGCTTTTTTATTAATAATGGTCCACAACTTCTGTTGTAGATAAAAATGTACCTGACTTGTATAATGATAGATACATGGTAAATATCATAGGGTCATAGGTATATACTAGGCTAAAGACCACCAGAGCCTTTATAAGCCTACTCATGCAACACAACCCACTTGTGCCCCTGTGTATCATGGACAGTTATTTGGAGGGAGTCTGTTATTCAGGAAGTTTCTAAAGGTTATGTGTCTGTGCATCTAGGACTGTTGAACGAAAGTTCAACAGTCCGAATCCAACATCACTGAACACACTTTAACAAAAGTGTTTTTATCAAAAAAGCACTTTCGTTAATGTGCGTCAAAAAAAATTGCAAAAAAAAAACAACAAAAAGGTGTTTATGCAGGGGGGCTGTGCCCCCCACACCCCCCCCCTACTTAAACATTCTCACTCTGAGATCGCACTACAGTGGAGAAAAGGAAAAAATTCCCTTACCCGCACCGTAGTACGACCTCCACAACAGTCATTCCTCCACGACTACCTCTGGCTGCGGGCATACATACGTGGAAGTGCTTTTTCGGTTAAAAGCACTTTTGCATAAGTATGTCTGGCCATTAAGCCTTTGGTGAAAAGCACCATCGAGCATCAGACCGAGACCCATGTGTGTGTGTGTGTGTGTGTGTGTGTGTGTGTGTGGGGGTAGTTTGGGCAATATTTTCTGTCTATCTTTACAACAGACATGGCGTCCACACCCGGGATGAATTTCTGATTTCCCATCCATTGATCAAGGATGCAGTTAAATAGGGATAGTGACAGACAATGCTTCACATGGCTAAGGAGCCTGTTCCAGAGGATGGGAATACTCTGGGAAACATATCTGTCTCACCAACATGTCTTATTTATTTCCCAATAAATTTTTAAATCCTTGGATCTAGTGATTCTGATGCTGCTCATTTTGCAGATGTTCAAAAGGTCTATGAACATTGGATCTGAGGTCATCTTGTATGCCAGGCATAGATGTCCTCTTAGTAACCTGTAGGAGACCAAGTATAGAGAGAGGACTTTACGATGATCCATGTAGGACAATGTGTTGATACCCCAGATTCTCTTGGTAAGGAACTTTTGTGGGTGTTCCAACTGTTGCAAATGTCTGATTATGTATATGCAAAGAGTACATTATACTGAATGATGGATCTAATAATGCCATGGAGAGCACACTGACAGTGCAAGGTTATAATGCCTTCTACACATTTAGACCAGCTACTACACAGACAGAGGCTAAAAGTGGAGGTGTCTTAATTTACATCAAAAATAAATATGCTTCAAGGCTGGTCAAACAGGACAATGCCCCTGAACTTCTCCACATTCAAATCACCATAAGCAAAATTCAGTATCACTTCCTTGCAAGCTATAGTTTCCCCTGTATGAGACAGGAAACCCATACCACAAATTTAAATTTATTTGAGATACTCACCACCCAACCCAATACCATATTCAAGGGCAACTTTAATTAACGCACTATTAACTAGGAATTATACACGACACCAAACATACAGGTACAAACTCCCTGGACCGATTGTTGATACGCCAAGAGGTACAACCATCCTGGATCTGGTCCTCACTTATATGGAGGAGTGCTGCACATTCCCTAGAGGTAATGTCTTCTCTGGTGAGGTCAGACCAAAACATTTTCTCCCTTGAGGTAAAAATAAAACCTGGAACCCCAGCTAATCCTGCAGTATTCATGAACTACTCTAAGGCTAACTTTCTACTATTAAGTGATAACCTGGCAAAATTTCAATCCCCAATAAGCCCTGAGATCACTGCTGCCTATGCAGAACTGTTCACAGATATAATAGCATAGAGACAGCTGTAATCACCAGAAAGAAGTACAGAAAACTAGCCACTCTGGTGTAATCAAAACATCAATTGGCTGCATTACAGGAAGAATAAGATCATGGCAAAAATTAGGAGGTGCAGCACCCAGCAGGATAAACGCATTCTCATCAAAATAAGCAAACAACTCAGAGGGCAAATAAAGTCTACCAAAGCCAAATTTGAGGTAAATTTGGCCTGCCAGGCCAAGGACAACCACAAGGCATTCTTTAGCTATGTCTGCAACTTTAAAGGTAATACACAATTGTGCACAGAGCTCATCGAGTTATATATGACATTTTAAGTGTTTAAATAAATTCAGTTAGCAAGAGAGATTCTAAGATAATATTATGTCCGTAAGTTTTTTCTCATTTATTCCCTATTTACTTAGCGCTTTCATTTCAGTTTTTGTTGCTCATGCCCTCTCCATTACATTTTACTTATTAAATTAACTACTGTCTATTTATTCTCTATATACAAATCATGTAATCCAGTGATCCACTGTCAGTGTTTTTTCTTTCCAATTCTGTTTTTTTTCCCTTGCATAATGAAACTCTGAATAAAGTAGGAAATGTGTTCTGACCAACCATATATGTTGATGTCTGAAAACTTGGTAATATAATTTCTTCAATAAAAGATGGGAACGCTTCACTTGAGGAATTGATCACACAATGACTATTGCATGTTTTAATTATTACATCCACTACACATCTATTGGTGATCATTTGTGTAGAAGGCATGCCCTAGTTATGGCAAGTGCACTGACCACTGCTAGTGGTTCAACGGTGAATGCTACTACTTTATAGTTTTCATTTCTACCATCTTCATATACTAGCATTTGGCAGAGAGGGCTCAGACTGTGAGCTGTAGTTCCCATGATACACAGTTTGATTCCCTCTGCCCTCATCTGCCTACTTTGTGACACTTAGCAAGTCACTTAACCTGACAGTGCTACCTGGTTGCCTCTGAAAAGAGACTATGTGCCCAATAGGCCTACCTGGTTAACAAGTGATTATCTATCTGTGTACCTATCAATATACCAGAAGGTAGGATGTGTTTTATCATTTTTCTGTTACATAAATAATGCATCCGTCTTCATTACTGTTACTTGGGTAGCACCTGCTGATTATGTCATGTTAATAACTGCATATGTGTGCTGTCTCTTTTGGTTCTCTTAATTAGCAGTACTTCTTAATGGTACTTGATAACAGGTCAGTATAATGCATTGTTTACTTCTGCTGACCATCATTTATTTATTTATTACATTTGTTTACCGGGAAATTCCGACAGGACATGGGTCTTTTTTCAGCAGAGGCCCGGGAAGAAAAGTTCCACAAGTCCATAATGGAAAATGTTACAATAGTAGATGACATACAGTAAACACTTTGACATGCAGAGTACATAAAACAATAGTGGGATACAGGACCTACAATGGGTAATGAGTAATAGGTTTTAAGTTGAGTTTACAAAAAGATGATATCTAGCACTGTACTGAGAGGTACTTTTTGTTGTACTCACTTAAAGTCCAGTATATTCAATTAATTAGACATTGTGTTGTAGCAGCTTGGTTGTGTCTTTGGGCTAAGGCTTGAATGGAAAAGTTGTCCACATTAGTGCAAGAATCTGAGTGCTTAGGATTTATTGAAAGAGCTGGAATCAGGGTAAGATTACAAGAGTGCTAAAGGAAAAAAAATCAAAGACATATGCAAGGCTTAGCATACTAAAATCAAAGAATGTATGAGTGATGAAAGACAAAATCTTAAGACAGACAAGGCACAGAAAATTGCAAAGAGTACATACATGATGAAAGAGACAAACTCTAGGATAGACGTGTCCAACCTGCGGCCCACGGGCCGCATGCGGCCCTCAGAGCTCTTCCATGCAGCCCTCAACCTCTAACTGCAACATCGATGTACGCATGCCCCAAAACACTTTTTTTGTTTTGTGTTTTTCACTCCCGTGACCTGTAATGCTAATGTCGGTGTGCGCATGTGCCAAAGCACCCTTCTAGTTTTGTTTTTGAGCCAAAAATGGGTCAGTGTGTTTATGCCATTATTTTGCACCGAACAATCAGTGTGTGTGTGTGTGTGTGTGTGTGTGTGTGTGTGTGTGTGTGTGTGTGTGTGTGTGTGTGTGTGTGTTCTCGCTGAAGAGGGACTCATGTATGGATTTGCCGCTGTTGCCTTTGAAAGGGACAGCAATTACCTGTGTTAATAGGTAAGTACGGAGTGAGTGCATGCATGAAAGCAGAATTGTGTGCGTGAAAGTAGAAGAAGAGTGTGTGTGTGTGTGTGTGTGTGTGTGTGTGTGTGTGTGTGTGTGTGTGTGTGTGTGTGTATGTGTGCATGACAGAGAGATATGCATGCACAAAGAGGCTAACAATGATCAGTCTACCTACCGAACACAAACAAGTTAGCTCACAAATACATCATACATTAAGAGTACACTTTCATTAAATTGTGGCTTTCCTGACAGGGAGAGTGTTGTATTGAACATGAACACATATCTCTTAACTGAATGGATTTCCAAAGAATGTCTGGATTTTTGCCTCATCTTCCAATTTGTGTCTTTTGCTTAGGAAATAAAAGTAGTCATCCAAGGTAATGCAGTTCCAGGGAATAAGAATGAGACAGCAGCCTAGGGTTAATGGGTCAGTAGTGGGCTGACTATGTGGGACTGTAGCATATAAAGTTGTATTGTTTTTTCAGACAAACAAAAAAGCACATAGTACTGTTTTTTCATTGGTGGGTTCTAAGCAGTGGTAAATTGGACAACAGTAAGCTTAGCTTTGGCGGATCATCAATACTGGCAAATCAAGTGGGCACAATGTCATTTTTTAAATGTTGGGGATTTTAGTGTGTATGTGTGTGCTTATGTGTTGGGAGTGCTGCAACAGTAGATGATTATTAAAGACAGGGACTTTTGGACTGTGAAGAATATGTTTCTTTGTTTCAAAACCTAATACTTGGGTATTCATGCCAGAAGTAGATTTTTTAAGACATAGCTTCTTGCCATTTACAGTGGATGGATATTTACATTTAATGGACACTGTATTAGCGTGGGCCTGTGGGGTTCTGAAGGATGCCAAGTCTACCACTGCCAATGTCTTGTAAAGTGACCTGGAAATGGATATTGAATGTTACTGAAAAAATACAATAAGTTGGCTTAGAAATATAGTTTAATTAAACAAAGTGTACTTTCAATTTACAGGCCATAATTTAATTTATTTCAGGTAGTCCAGATACTGGTGGATTGTATACCATTTGACTTAATTAGGGAGAGCTGTCATTCTGGGGAAACAAGCAACCCTAGTTTCAATGAAAGCTCTGTGGTTGCTTGCAGGTAGCAGGTAGGAAGTTGCAGGATGTGGATGCACTGTGTTTTTTTTATTATATTAATGCATTTGTCATTTCAAAGCATGGTTTTCTTTGATGCAAAAGAAGGCAGGACAGAATGAGCCACATAATGTTTACCTGACAATGATGGGATAGAAAGATTATAAGTGATGTATAATGTTTGCAGCTACAGTTGTTTCAATGGTGTCTGTGATGCATAACTATTTTTGGGCCTGTGTCCCACTTTTATTTTTCGATTTGTCCAGATTTCTTGCTCTAAGGTTGAGAGGTATGGTTCCATACTAAATCAGAAGTTGTATTTACCTTGGAAGACTTTTCGGCATAATTATGAAAAACAGAGCCTTTTTAATATCTCTGCTTATTTCCAATATAAACTGCCATGTAACCTTGCAAATAACCTTCTTATTAAGCTACTTTACTTCTTTTGGAATTGACAGGTAAGATTCATCTGTTCGGACATAAGCATAGAGTGCTAATGTGACTTTGATTTCTTGCAGCAGTTTGTGGTTTACATAATCACAATAACTTTTCTGTGTTTCTGGGTGTGTAATCAATTTAACAGTTTTAAAGATGTTTTCCAAAAATAAATAAATATATAATAAATAAATAATCCTCTCTACACTTTGAGCTATTGACAAAGCCTGGGAATTTGTTTTTTTCAAAAGTTAAGGTCAGCATTACAGCTCAGTAAACATCAGTCTGTGAGTAACTTCTGCACAAATTAAAATGTCGGAATGTCAAATGGCTTTAGATTGGAGGGAAGTTTATTTTTATTTTATTTTACATTTGTTTACCGGGAAAGTCCGACTGGACACAGGTCCATTTTCAGTGGAGGCCCGGGGAGAAAAGCTCCAAAAATAACACAAAACAATATAATACAATACATGAGAGAGAGAGAGAGACAGCAAATTATGGATGTAGTACTCATACAATATGGCAGAGATTACATCTCGTAACAGTGAGAATCACTGAGGTACAGAATAAACTTAAAATCATTTTTTTTACAGTTATAATTACAGCAAGGCAAATATCAATGAGTTAAGTTTTTAGGAGAAAGCTGTTTGTACATAGCTGAAGCTCTGAAACAATCTTTTGGTATGGATTAACCTGGGGATTGACACAAGTTATATGTTTACACTAGTATGTAGCATTATAGTTTATGGTGTTCTTATTGATTTACTTTTTGCCGAGCAGTTGTTTGTTGATTTATTGATGGTCCTTTTGGTGGTTGGAAATTACATGGATGAATCCATCTCTATTATGATTTTTTTTTCAGATATTTTGACTTCCAGACAATTTCATTCAGTGAGTGTCGTATGATTACTGAGGTTGCCTATTTTACAAGTAGGGGCTTTTTTTTTGTGTGTGTGTGTGTGTGTGTGTGTGTGTGTAAGAGAGAGAGAGATTTAATATGGTGATCCTTGAAGGCGAACTGCCGAGGTACCAGATCGTTTATTAAACTTTTCCAGTCGAGGAAAGCTTCCTTGGTGTGTATTTTGTTAGATTTAATATGTATACTGAATATAATTTTGCAAATGGAATTTTTAGTTAAACATGCCCCTCTTCTTGGGCAACTAGACTTGAGTAACCAATATTAGATCTTAGCCATCCAGCTGGGAAAGGTTAGTATGTGGATTTTCCATCTGGTTTGATGAAGGCTATGTTACTTATGACATACAAAAAGTTGACAGTAACAATGCACTTTATAAGCACCTTAATACATGCCCTGGAGGGACCTTTTCTTTCTTTGTTTTGGATTCTGTTACTCAGGACGCCAGGGGTGGACCATGGGAGGTATTATTATCCCATAGGGAAACATACTGGCAAATACTTTTGGAATCCAATCGATTCCCTGGGCTTAATGACACAATATCTATTGTCCCATATTTAAGGTTAAAATCCAACAAGATTTGATTTTTAACACCAAACACATCAGGAAGGTTTTCATACACAATTTACAGTAGAAACAGTGGTTATATAACATTTTTTGGTATAATGACAATATTTTTAATATGACATGTGTTTTTAAAATGAGGTTTTAACTCAGTATTTTAGATGTTATTAAGCATATAGTATACACTGAATTTTTAAACCAGTGAGTTTTGTGCCTTTAAAACTTGATTAAATAATCAATTAATTTATTAGTGTTAAGGGGGTAATTTGGGGTATTTAAGCCTGTGTAATTATTTTGTGTTTGTCTGATGAAGTCATAATACTGATGAAAACGTGTGCATTATTTTTGGCGTTAAAATAAACCATCTTGTATTGGAGATTTCGAGCCTTATTGCGAGCCTTATTGTGAGCTGTTTGAACTGTTTGAATTGCCGCATTACCATTACTTGTGGAGCTTGCCTTTTGATCATTTGCCTTGGTTTGCTGGTCAATATTAGATCTTAGCCATCCAGCTGGGAAAGGTTAGTATGTGGATTTTCCATCTGGTTTGATGAAGGCTATGTTACTTACCCAAGGACTACATTTATGGCTATCCATCCAGCCATCGTGTTGCTGAACTACATTGTTTGATAATGAGAGGAACTTTTTACAGAAGTTGAAGGTTTTTGTGTCAAGAACCTGTCCATAAAAAGTGGCTTGTTGATGTTGCAGTGAAGGCTGTGGTCTTTGTAGTGAGTGTTTTAAGTATAACCAATATTTCTGAGGTAGAGGAAGTCTCTTAAGGCAGGATCTTTCTTAGCCTGGAAAGCAAGCCAATGATGACATTTATAGGGGCCAGTGAGAGAAAGAGGAAAGCAAGAAGCTTTTTAGTCTGTTTGGATAACTAAGTGACCTTAGTCCTTTGACCTCTTTTGTCAGAAATGGTTGTAGTCTTTCTTTTGGCAAGGTGTTTTGCTGAGGCACATGCCAAAAGGGGCATTGCACTCAATAATGGCTCTTGTAAAGGAAGAATACAGGGATGTTATGACCTCCTTGTCCCTGGATGAGATACCCTTACTAATGAAGTGGGCCATGTAAAAAGCTTTCCTTACAACGGAGACAACGTGGTGGTCAAAAGTCAGGTTTCTATCAACCTGGGTGCCCAAGTACCATACGACTTATTGCATGCTTACAACATTGTTATTAATGTGATAATTTGTGGGGACATCACTCTCCTCAAAGGGGATGATGATGCATTTTTTGGCATTTAGCTTGAGGCCATATTTCTGGCACCAGTTATTTGTTTGGGTGAGACCCTCTTGTAGCTTATTCAGAATTGTTTTATTAAGTCAGTAATGTGAATTCTCTAATTTAATGCAAATTTGTTGGGTTATTTTTGTGGATTATAGTATTGTAGGACTGCTGATGTTGACATTTTACGTAGTTGGACTGCTGGAATGGTTTTCCCAGTGAGAAATGCTAGTGCTGTAGTGAATATCTATTTATTTGTAAAAAAAAAAATATATATATATATATATATATATATATATATATATATATATATATTAACTAAGATGTTAGAGTTAACTGTTAGATTAGGGAATTAGAATTAGAATGAGAATTAGAATTTTAAGCAAATATTAGGCATTTATTACATTTATTCATTGTTCAAATGCACCTACAGTACAGCCAGGAGGTCGACTGTGGTCTTCCGGAGCAAAAAAAGAGTTAACTATATGATATATTTTATATGCGGCCCCAAGACTATTTCTGTTCACTCAATGCGGCCCCAGCAAGCCAAAAGGTTGGACACCCC
The DNA here is from genome assembly GCF_019279795.1 of Protopterus annectens. NCBI lineage: Eukaryota > Metazoa > Chordata > Ceratodontiformes > Protopteridae > Protopterus > Protopterus annectens. Next base: position 1,704,828,757 of record NC_056735.1, read on the forward strand.
TGCTCTAGGACATATTCAATGCTTAGAAAACTGAAAGCAAAGACTATGTGACTGATAAAAGAAATACAATTTAAAACATATGCAAGATTTAGAAAGCAGAAATCAAAGACTCTGTGACTGATAAAATGGTCAAAATTTAGCATATTTGCCAAGACATACAAAAATAAACTCAAAGATTTTGAGAATGATAAACATGACGAATGCTATGACATATACAGGGCATAGAAAACTGTAATCACATTTTTATCAAACAAGAAGGGGGGTTCATGAGTATATGGAAGGTGCATTGTAGTAGGACATGGACAAAACCTTAGACTAAACCTTTCATGTAGGGTACACAATATTTATTTATTTAACATTTGTTTACTAGGAAAGTCTGACTTGGAACAAGCTAGTTTTCAGCAGAGTCCCAGGGAGAAACACTCCAGACACATGTCTTTGTAATGTGGAAGGAACCTAGAGCACCCTCACACAAATACAGACAGGACATGCAGACTCTGCACAGAGAGCACCCCAGCTGAGAATCAAACCAGAGAACCTCTTGCTGTGAGGTGACAATGCAAACCAATGCAACACTGCACCATCCAAAAAATTGCTGTTTGCAAAGCAATCAACAGACTGAGCTACTGAGAATATGTTTTTTATGGATGTCCAGAGAAACTGCTACTATTAAAACAACTAAATAATGGAAAGGAATGGATAAAATATCGACTAAAAGAGATGCAAGATGAATTACAGTTACATTTAAAAATTGTGCAAACCATGCAAAATTTAAGGAAAATTATAGTGTCACTTAACAGGCATGGATTACTCTTAGCTGATTTGAAAAAAAAAAAAAAAAAAAAAAAATATATATATATATATATATATATATATATATATATATATATATATAGTACCTTGCAGGAGGACATAAAACAGAATATTTATATGCATGCAGTGTAACATCACATCATTAAAGAAAGTTACATTGCAGTATTATCCTTTGGCATTACAGTGCTGTCCTCCATGTCACTGTAATGGACAGACGTTTTTGACAGTGTTTGTCACTATCAAAGTAAAATACCTTTGGGCTTGGGAGACTGAAACCAGGAGAACAGGTGGACTTATGGTGCATGGTGACTGTTTTCAAGGGCCATACTTATAGCCATGTTCAATGGATAAACAAGGGAAGTGGATTTCTAAAGAATAATGGGTGGTATACACTATACCCACGGTGGTGGTGCTGCGGTAGCATTGTCACCTCACAATAAGATGCTGTCCAGTTCGATTCTCAGCTAGAGCATCTTCTGCGTGGAGACATGCGTGAATGGGCGTACCTTCGTTGAAGGTTGTGCATCAGGCCTGGCAAGCCGATACATAAAAATCAACTGCCAACCATTAGCGGACCGGAGTTCTGCTGTGGCGACCCCTAACCGGGAAAAGCCAAAAGACACCACCCCAATAGGTGGTATACACTAAGTGTTCACCTCACACCATTTGGAATTCAGAAACATCCTTAATACAGGGCTCTAGCATGAAGATGTGCAGCACCATATGACATTTTCTCTGAGGTAGTGGTATATGCAAAGGAGGCAGTCCAAGGAAAAGACATATGCTAATTATCCATGTGCTGTCTTCCCTGGAACTGCCTCCAGGAAGGCATCTGCATGCTGAGCAAGTCATAGAATTGCTTGGTTGTGCAGATTGTAGCACAGCCAGTCCTACAACATTAAGGAGGTGAATATGGCCTAAAGGTCATGTTCAACCATCATGGAAGAGGAAAGTACTTGGGATTTTAGTGGTAAGGTAGGATCAGGTGGTATTTCAGTGAGTGTCTGCATGGGTGAGTGTAAATTTGTGAGTGTGTGTGTGTGTGTGTGTGTGTGTGTGTGTGTTTCTGGCTAAAGAGTAAAAAGAAATTTATGAGGAAGAATGTCAGAAATTAGAAGTTATAGGAGATAATGAGAAGGCAGTGATTCAGCAAAAATTAATGTGTATATTGAATGAAGCAAATTTGTATGTGATAAGTTATTAAGGCAAAAATATGTTGCTAAAGGTAGAAAAACATAAACTTTATTTGCCTACTTAAAAGATGATTAAATTAAATTACGCTAATGGAGGTATAGAATGAGGAAAGGTGTGATGATGATAATACCCATTTGTCAACAAGGTAGGCCCACTTGACCCAGTGCCCTTTTTCGGGGTGACCAGGAGTAATATCTAGTTAATTGACTTACTGAAGGCCACACAGAAGGTAAATGCAGGATGAAGGAATCATATTCTATACCACAGGAACTACAGCTCACAGCCTTAACCCTCTGGACCCACTGCTGGACATAGTTATTAAGCAAGAAGAAGTAATTAAAGCTGTACAGCAGTTGATTTTTTCAAAGCTATGCACAGAAATAGATTACACAGGATGAAGAGTAGGGTTTTAAAGTATTTCTGAAGAAACAATTGTTACAATAAGCAAATAAATTACTATCAATGAAGTTTAAACAATAACATAGAGAAGTACTGAGTCTGTACCAGGGGAAGACAGTAATAATTACATTTTTTATAGAAAAAATGAGCAATTAAGAACTGAATACTGGAAACAGGTATACTACTGTTGTGCCATAATGGCACTTAAACCAATACAGAGATTGTGATGGGTGGGAGGAAAACTAGACACCAGGAATATTTCTCTTGTGCCTTAACAGCACTAAAACCAGTATGGGGATGTGTGGTGGAGGGGAATACTAGACACAAAGGCTATTACTTTTGTGCCCTAACAGCACTTAAACCAGTATGGGGATGGTGGTAGATTGAAATACTACACACAAGGGATATTACTTTTGTGCCCTAACACTACTTAAACCAGTATGGGGATGGTGGTGGAGTGGAATACTACACACAAGGGATATTACTTTTGTGCCCTAACACTACTTAAACCAGTATGGGGATGGTGGTGGAGTGGAATACTACACACAAGGGATATTACTTTTGTGCCCTAACACTACTTAAACCAGTATGGGGATGGTGGTGGAGTGGAATACTACACACAAGGGATATTACGTTTGTGCCCTAACACTACTTAAACCAGTATGGGGATGGTGCTGGAGTGGAATACGAGACACAAGAGTTAGTACTTTTGTGCCCTAATAGCACTTAAACCAGTATGGGGATGGCAGTAGAGTGGAATACTAGACACATGGGGTAGTACTTCTGTGCCCTAATAACATGTAAACCAGTGTGGGGGTGGGGGTGGAGTGGAATGCTACACACTAGGAATAGTACTTTTGTGCTCTAATAGTACTTAAACCCATATGGGGATGGGTGGTGGAGGGGAATACTAGACACAAGAGATAGTACTTTTGTGCCCTAATAGCACTTTAACCAGTATGGGGATGGGGGTGGTGGGGAACACTAGATACCAGTTTTAGAACTTTGTGTCCTAATAGCACTCTGAGTACAAGGATTGGAAGGTGGGTGGAACCACTTGACACCAGGGATATGATGCACAGTGCAGGACTGCAACCTTCCATGATGGCCTAGGATGGAAAATGAGTTACTGAGGATGTGCAGACAACTCAGGGATAAGTATGAAGACTGTGATGTGTGTGTATGTCTGAATGTGTACTTGTGTGTATGGGAGAGTTACCCTTGCCTACACAATGCAGCCACCACAGTTAAATACTGTGAAAAGTGCTGATCTGCATTTTGCAATAGCTAACTATAATTCTTATACATGCAAATTAGCTGATAATGATGTCTTTCATCATTGCAGCTAACAGATCAATGAAATACAAAATACTGCACCATGTTAACAGGCCATTTCTTATAGTAGCACATAACATTATGTAGTAGGGATTTAATGAAACACTAGGAAGTTGCCACAGCATAGCATAAAGCCCAGTGACACACAGTATAATTTCATAAACACTGTGAGACCCCAGCATTTCTTCTTGGTGTCTATCAAGCATAAAATGCTAAATAATTCTGTGGTGGGGCATTTGCACTATCTTTTGGGAATTTTAGAATGGAAAAACACTTTGGTTATATAGCAATAATGTCAATTTTCCAGAACTACTATAGGATGAAATGCTGAATGACACCAGCATTTTGAAGACTAAATGTGTTAAAAATATTGTTAGATCTGGCTTTAAATTATATGCTTGCAATAAATCATTTACATTTAAGTTGTACTATTCCACCTAAGACAGGCTTTGGAGCGCCATGGTCCTCCAAAAAATGTAAATATTTTGCCACATAATTTTTTTAGAAATTAAATGCTCAGCATATTGGCAAAGCCATATAAAAATTATTAAAATCTATTTTTACAAAGGATTCTCTATGTCTCTCTGACACATCCAAATGCACACTGTAAAAGTTCAGCAATAAAAGCTCATACATGATGAGATTGAGTACACTCACACTGACAATATATGCACTGATGACATATGCACTCGAGCCTGAGCACACTCACACTGACAATATATGCACTGATGACACAAGCACTCGAGCCTGAGCACACTCACACTGACACAAGCACTTGAGCCTGAGCACACTCACACTGACAATATATGCACTATTGACACATGCGCTTGAACCTGAGCACACTCACACTGACAATATACGCACGGATGACGCATGCACTCGAAACTGAGCACACTCACACTGACAATATATGCACTGGTGATACATGCACTCGAACCTGAATACACTCACACTGACAATATATGCACTGATGACACATGCACTTGAACCTGAGCACACTCACACTGACAATATATGCACTGGTGACATATGCACTCTAGCCTGAGTGCACTCACACTGACAATATATGGACTGATGACACATGTACTTGAACCTGAGTACACTCACACTGACAATATATGCACTGGTGACACATGCACTCAAACCTGAGTACACTCACACTGACAGTATATACACTGATGATACATGCATTCAAACCTGAGCACACTCACACTGACAGTATATGCACTGGTGACTTAGGCACTCGAACCTGAGTACACTCACACTGACAATATATGCACTGATGACACATGCACTCAAACTTGAATATATTCACACTGATGACACATTCACCCTAACTTAAATATACTCACACTGGCAATGCATGCTCTTGAACGTGAATATCCTCACACTGCTGACACATAAACTCAAACCTGAGTACAATCACACTGATGGTACATGCACTCGAACTTGAATACACTCACAGTGATGATACATGCATTCAAACCAGTGTATACTCACAGTGGTGATACATACACTCAGACTCTAGTACACTCACACTGATGATACATGCACTCGAACTAGAGTATATTCACAGTGATGATACATGCACTTGAACTTGAGTGCACTCATACTGATGACACATGCACTCGAATTTGAGTGTTCTCTCCATGAAGCACTTTAGCTCCAGTACACTCACTGATGGTATGTGCATTTAACCTCCAGTGTACTTACAATGAATACACATGTGCTAAAGCTCAAGTACGCTGCTAATGATGACCAAACTCAAGTACATTCACAATGATGTCTCATGCACCTGAGCTTGAGTAAATTCACACTGATTATACATGAACTCGAGCTTGACTATACTCATACTGATGACACATACACTAAAGATTAATTACAAAAACGCTCCTGACACATGCACTCAAGCTCATCATAATAAGAGCATGTACACAAAGAATAAGCATTTTGTTTCAGTGGGCTTGCCCTCTAGTACCTGACATGAAGCCTCATCCTGCTTAACCTCTTACTTTATTACACTTGCTCAGAGGTTACTGTACCTTAGATAAACAGCAGTTGCTTACAGACAGTATAAAACCTTTCAGTCTCTAGGTGCCTGCAAGACTGGATCACACACTGTACAGTGACATATGATTACTACAGTCTGACTCACATGTGACTAGAGGACAGTCTGAGTTATTCTAAGCAACTGTGATTTGAGCTCCTGTGATCGACCAAATGAAAGCAAGAATTATATAATTTCTAAAATATGTATTTTGAGGACTGGTTACCATATCTACAACATTCTGCAGGGGTCTGTATTATTTCTTCTACAGCTTAGGTTGTCAAATGGTTAATGATCGACACCTAAGCGTCAACGTTTCAAAATCGTGAATGGCCATATACACAAATTCTTTCCTCGGGAAAGAATTTTCTAGGCCGTCCAGAAATAAAATTAACTTTTCGACCTAAATATAGTGGGGGCTTTGCCCCCACACCCCCCTAATTTAATCTACCAACTCCAAGATTGCTCTACATTGGAGAAAGGGCAAATCCCCGATAACGGCCAAGCAAATTCTTTCCTAAGGAAAGAATTCACATATATGGCCATTCGCAATTTTGAAACTTCGATGCTTAGGTGTCAATCATTGAGCATTCGACAACCTAATCTGTCGAAGAAATAATATAGACCCTTCTGCAGTATGCTGTCAACTTATTGTGTGTTTCCAAGCCATTCATTTTAAGTACCTACTTTTTCCAACTTACATTGACAAAAACGTGGTTTTATCTCAGCAGATAATAGGTGCAAGGGAAGAAACAATTGTTAATGGAATGCTAGTACTTCACAAAACATATAGACACAACAAACACACAGCTGCATGCACATATATACATAGATGCATATGCTTATACACACACACGCGCATACACACACACACACACACACACACACACACACACACACACACACACACACACACACACACACACACACACACACACTGAACATACAAACACCCAGGGTCAACATGGATCATCAGTTCACCTATCTGCATGCCTTTGAGAAGTAAAAGAAAATTATATGCTCTTGAAAGGAAAAAAACAACCATTTCTGACAAACAGAGGATGTGCAATATATGTACAGAATGCACCCTAGCTAGTATATGAATCAGGAAGCTACTGACTTTTTTTTTATAGCATCATTACTTTTCTGCTGTGTGGTTGTGACAATTAAGACTAGTAAAGGTGCCTACATGCAGGATATGTATTCAGGGGTGCATTGATTTCATGACATTATCCCAAATGATGTAGGTGTGGCTACATTACCTTGTTTACATTATGCAGGTGTCTGTGAGGTAACAGCTTAAACTCTTATTATACCATGACCCCCCATTAATATTCCAAAACGTCCATGCTGATTGGCCAGCGTGCATGTTGTAAATCGACTTATACTAATGGAAAAAGGTCTGGTCGCCTGGACTTTTTCCATTAGTATAAGTCTCTTTTAAAACACTGACTCGCTATTTTAAAAGAGTTTAACATAGTGACACAGGTTTAAAAAAAAGCAACGGAGATCTCCGTTGCTTTTTTTTAAAGCTGTCTCGCTATGTTAAACTCCTTTAACATAGCGACACAGTGTGTAAAAAGCAACGGAGATCTTGCTTTCTCCGTTGCTTTTTTTTAAACCTGTCTCGCTATGTTAAATGGGTTTAACATAGTGAGACAGCTTTAAAATAAGCAACGGAGATCTCCGTTGCTTATTTTAAAGCTGTCTCGCAATGTTAAACCCATTTAACATAGCGAGACATGTTTAAAAAAAAAAAGCAATGGAGAAAGCAAGATCTCCGTTGCTTTTTACTGTTTCACTATGTTAAATGGGTTTAACATAGCGAGACAGCTTTAAAATAAGCAACGGACCGTTGCTTATTTTAAAGCTGTCTCGCTATGTTAAACCCATTATAGCTAACAGTAAAAGTAACAGAGATCTTGCTTTCTCCGTTGCTTTTGGCCACAGCTCTGATGTACTGCATAGGCATGCGCAGTACATGAGAACTGCCACGGATACCAGACAGCTGCGGAAGGGCAGCAAAGAGGCATTATACAATGCCATTATTTAAGAAAAGTAATTATTTCTTTTCTTAAATAATGTCATAGTATAATAGCAATAACCCACTTCTGGGTGTGGGTAATGCGGGATTTACCCACGGTTGTCTTTGTTTGGTCCCTCGGGCTTCGCCCTCGGGACCAAACCACGCCAACCGTGGGTAAATCCCGCATTACCCACACCCAGGCGTGGATTATTGCTATAGTCTTATATTGCCAAACTGTGTAATAGCCCAAACATTTTAAAGGAGGCTAATCAGAATAATAAAACTGCATAACATCTGAAATGTGATAAGTTTAAGATCTTTAAGAGAAAGTCAATATTTTCTTAGAATTTTCAGGTTTGTTATGTCAATTTGTATTTATTTGTTTGGCTTTATCACAGTTACCTGTAACATATCCCAGCTATTTATAGTAAAGCTGTTTATGTTCTTCTTTTTTTTAAACAAGTAACATTTTTATTAAATTATCATATATGATATAGACATTCATACATTTATATAAATGAAAACAAACAATATTGACATAATTTTAGTTGCAAACATTATACATCAGAAACCATACTGACATAATTGTAGTTGCACTTCTAATCTATCCAGTCATTGTCAAACATCAAATAGCCCATTCAAATCCGGCCTTCTTTTGAAGCTCATTCCTCCTGAGAATGTATTGTTCCCACAATTCCCATTTTTTTCCTGTGTAATTTATTCCTACTCTTTTCTAAAGATCCCATCTCTGTTATTATATGCACTACTTCTAGTAAAGTTGGTTTGGAATTTCCATTTTCTAGTAATTGCTTTTTTGGCAACCATAATTAGACATAGCAAGGCCTTACTATGTCTAAACAATTCCGATTCGGCATCATAGCTCAAAAAAATCATTTCCCTAGTTACACCAATTTGCTCACCCAGTATCTGTGACAGAGAAGTCTACAGGGAATCTTTAGAGGCTATCAACTCATTACTCTCCCAGAAAATATGTTCCCAGTTACCTCTTTGTTCACCATCACACCTCCAGCATTTGCTATCTAACTGAGTAACATTTTTTGGAGTCTACCTGGTGTATAGAAATACCTATGCAACCTCTTCCAAGCAAAGATCCTAAATCTTATAGACTTTGCTGCATATTTGGGAGATGTACATATATCTCCCCATTGTTTCTTTGAGAATTGTTTATCCAATCTCTCTAGCCTCTGATTGATTCCTGTAGTTATTATGCAACATTTTGTATGCTGAAGTAATTATTCCTTTTTTAACAGCAGCTTTTCTAGATTCTGCTGTACACTGTACCAGTGCTGGTCTTTCACTTTGGATCCCCCTATTTCTTTTTGTTTGCCTATACTTTGATATCAATCCTTGATAGGGAAGGCAATTTCTATCTTCCAGTCCTAATAAATTATTGGCCTCTTCCCATTCTATTACATTTCACTCTCGAATTATTTGGCCCCAGTACCTTGGTTCTTTGACCATTTTTTTTCCAATACATTTCAGTCCACTCTTGCCTATTGTCTGTATCCCTAATTGCAACCATCCCTATTTTTAAATTGTGTGTCATTTTTGGAACACCATGCCCTAATACTCATGACAGTATATTTACAGCTTCATTCAGTTCTATGGGACTTTTCAGAAATGTTGACTCACTTCCTAGAAGGAATTTAGGGAGATGGAGGTGGAAAGTTACATGATATCAATAAGTAATACACATATTTGGATGTTTAATACTTTAGTCTAAACATGTATTAAATATTGTGCTATAAATATTTTCACTTCAAGAATTCACATACAAAATTGTTAATCAACATTTCTACAACACTGAAACATAATGACAATGACATCGGCATGACCATTTCATAGTGCAGAGCACATAAGAAGAACAGAGCATGATGGAACAAGAAAAATGTAATTGCTTTTTACTGAAGAAGTGTATTTGTTTTCAGAATAACAACAAGTTGCAACATGACAGAGACTATTTAATGATATAAGTGGTTAAAAATAAGGAATAACCTTCAAGGCTGAGGTTGACGTAAAGACCTCAGGGATGCATGGAACTTGAGAACCATAACTGACGTACACAGTCGAAGCCTGAAGTCAAGTGAAAGCTACTTATGAATCTAGCAACACTGTTCTACTTAGCCAAAGTTAAGTGGCACAGGGATGGCCGTGTACTCTGCAGTTGTACTGCTTAAGAGAAATGTGTTTAAGTCATTCTATTTCAGTTCTTATTGGGAAAGACTAGATAGATTTGTGTTAAAATGCCACAAACACCTACTTTAGCATACGACTGTTACGTTTGCTTCTGCCATTAACTAAAATACTCATTCATATATGAATACACAGATATAATCTAAATATATGGCAGGCATGCTATATATATATATATATATATATATATATATATATATATATATATTGAATGGCAGAGGTAAGGAAAAAGTTTTCTTTGAGTTAAGTGACAAGGCACACCCGTATATTTATCCCTACAACTGAAACTAATAATAGGGTATGAGGTATAAGATATTTTGTTTATAATCACACTATATATCTCATTAAGTATTTAGGACCACTCTATCTGTCGATAGAATCAATGGCTTTTCCCACTCACCCCATGTTGCACTAAACAGATCTGACACATAAACAATACAGATGCCATTAAGCTCTGCAGAATGGAAACTGCAATAGTATAAAACATAATCCCAGGTTCATAGGTTCATTGGTTCATAGGTAGCTACTAGGCTATCAACCCTAGGGCCTATACAAGCCCAACCAAAAAGGTACCCTGGCTTTTGCCACCCAAGAAAATTATTTTCCTGTGCCACTGTCAAGCAGAGCCAAAGAAGTGATTCCCCAAGGTGAATTTCCTATTTCCTATCCAAACATCAAGATTTTTCTTGAAGAGTACTAACGAGGAGCTTTGTTTGATATAGACAGGTAGTTTATTCCAGAGTATGGGAAGTCTCTGGGACAGGAATCTATCCCTCCAGCATGTTCTGTTTATTGTGGTGACAAGCTTTAGGTCCCTAGAGCGTGTAGCTCGGAGGGATTGGGACTTCTTTAAGTGGAGCATGTCCAACATCCCTGGGTTTGACATAGCTTTGTTTGTTAGGCAGAGATCACCTCTGAGTAGGCGATATGCAACGGAGTAAAGCTGGAGTTTTCTGAGATGGTCTGCGTAGGGCATCTATTTGAGGCCGGCAATCCTCTTTGTGAGGTATTTCTGTGGCCTTTTCAGTTGTTGTAGATGTCTTGTGAGGTACATACCAAAAGGGGTGTTGTACTCTATAGTGGGTCTAATGAGTGATGAGTAGAGGGGAACAATGACCTCTTTTTTTCTGGGTGAGAAACCTATTGTGATGAGGTGTGCCACGTAGAAGGATTTCCTGACTACAGTGGCGATGTCATTATCAAATGAGAGACTATTGTCCACCTGTGTCCCAAGGTCTCATCACACATCCAGTGTTAAATATACTACCGGCTATGTTGTAGTTCATGGGTACAGAGTTTTTACCAAAGGGGATGACAATGCACTTTTTTGGCATTGAGCTTGAGGCCATGGCTTTGACACCAGGCATCTGTCTCAGTGAAGCACTTTTGTAGGATGTCCACATCTTTAGGAGTTTAGATTATGGCTCCTAGTTTGCAGTCATCTGCAAACTTCATTAGCCAAAGACTTTCTGTGTTAGCCTGTACTTCTGAGAAGTAGATAGCAAACAGGAGAGGACCCAGGACTGAACCCTGTGGTACTCCACTTGTCACTGGTCTGAAGTCGGATTTAGAGTCTGCTACTTTCACAGTGTAGGTTCTGTCAGTGAGCCAGTTGGCAACCCATCTTGTGACATAGGGATTTATACCTAGTTTAGTGAGTTTATCTATAATTCCAGAGTGGGGGATGGTGTCAAAAGCCTTGGCAACATCTAGATAGGCTGTGTAAACCACCTTACCCTCGTCTACAGCTTTGGTGACTGCTTCAAAGAAGTCTATCAGGTTTAGGAAACATGATCTGCCTTTTACAAACCTGAACTGGGTGGGGTCCAAAGTTTGGAGATTACCAATGTTTTTGTTTATAAATTCCATGATGATACGTTCCATGGCCTTGCAGACCAGGCTCATCAGGCTAATGGGGCGGTAGTTCCCGGCATCTGTGGTGGCTTCCCCCTTGTGGAGTGGGATAACCGTCGCCATGCGCCATTCAGCAGGCACAAAGCCTGAGGTGAGGGTATGATTGAACATGATACTTAGGTGGGGTGTCAGTTCATTCTGTAGTTCATGTAGAATGCAGCCTGGGATGTTGTCTGGTCCTATGGATGCTGTGTTCTTGGCTTTGGAGAGTGTGGTTTTACCTGTGCAGCCACAATTACAGGAACTTGACATTCCTACGGTATAGAGATGGGCCCTTTAGGGGGTGAGGGCGGGGTTAAAGTTAGCACTGAACCTATCTGCCAGGATGTTGGCAATATCAGTTGGGTCTGTATATTTAGTCCCATTGTGCTGTAACTCAAAGCACATCTGAGTATTGCCACTGAGATTCTTGACATAGCTATAGAATGCTTTGTGGTTGTCTTCAGAATAAGTGGCAATTTTGTTTTCATAACTAGCTCTGGAAGATTTTATCAGGGATCTCAGCTTCTTACTGTGGCTGACCAGGGAGCTCCTCCACTCATGGGATTTTACTCTCTTTTGCAACAGTGTCTTCCTTCTGTTGTACAGTTTTTTATGACAAGGGACCACTAGATTGGCTTCCTTTTTTTGAAAGATAGCATCTTGGCTTTGTTTGGAATAGCACTCGTGTAAGTGCTTATAAAGTGCAATTGTGTAGGATTCAGTAGTCGTAACTGTATTGTCCATCTGCATGGGTGTCATGAAGTTCACCCACTTCTGTCTTAAGAAGGATGAAGTTGGCTTTGGAGAAATGTTTTACAATGGTTTCCTTAATGGGGGGTTGGGGGCAGGATGTGGATATCTAGGGTAATTAGCTTATGGTTGGATTGGACCAATGAGGCATTGACTTCAGGTGTGGAACACCGGTCACTCATGTTGGTAATGACTAGATCTAGGATATTGTTGCCCCTGGTGGGGGTGTGGATAAGTTGATCCAGGGCATTGAAGTTTATGAATTCCACAAACCATTGAGTGAAGGAGTTGGTACATGAGTAGTTTTCCCAGTTAATGGTGGGGTAGTTGAAATCGCCCATTATTAGGGTGTTTGGTTGAACCTTAATATTTTCCAGTACATCAAGAAAAGAGGAGTGGGAATCCTGGGGCATGGTGGGTGATCTGTAGCAAGCTAGAGTTTGGATTGCAGTTTTACCCAGAGTTAGTTGCACTTGGATAACCTCGGCTGCATTATGCTGAGCAACTAGCCTGGAGGTGTGGATATCTTTAATGAATAGGGACACACCTCCACTTTTGATGTTCCGGTCCAGGTTACATGGCCAAAAAGTGTGATATGAGTTATAGCCTGGTAGTGCAGGCGTGCTCTCTGGAGCTTTGAACCAGATCTCAGTCACTGCACAGATATTGATTTTTTTCCATTTTAAGGAGTGCCTTGAGTGAGTGCATTTTGAGATTTAGACTTCTAGCATTGAGTAGCATCACCCTCAGTTTTTGCTTGCCTGTTCCTGTTACGGTGGTGAATTTGTCATTTGATCCTTGCCTAAAAAAGGTACTATAGGGGCGGCAAGAACCTTAGCCAGTATCTGGAATCCCAGGGGTGACAGGTGCAGGCCATCTCTGGAAAAGCATTGTGGTCTGTCTACCATGTCATCCCAGACAGACAGATACTGGATCCCTTTAGAATGACACGAGAAGCTTAGCCAATTGTGGAAGTCAATCATTTTGAACTTGTACTGAGGTATCATTCTGGGTGGGCTAGGGTCATACCTGCCTGGGCTACAAGATCAGAGAGCTCTTCCATGTCTCTTTTCATGTAGTCCATGGAGGTATGTCTCAGGTCGTTCACACCAACATGGACAATGACAGAGTCATATTTGTACTTGTTGTGGAGTGACCTGAGTGCATGGGTTATGTGGTGGATCCTGGCACCTGACAGGCAGCTGACAGTAACCTTCTCCTTGTTTAGCTTGGTGAGTAGGACATTAGTGTGCCTGACTATAGTCACCTATGACTAGTGTGTTAGGTACGTTGTTTTGCCTTATTGGCTGTGGTTGAGTGGCACACTGAGTCTGCGGGCTATTTGTCATTTGGGTTGTGTTGGGGAGGGTGGAGGTTGTTTGTATTTCTGCTTTGGAGGTCTCTGTTACTTGAGCAGATTATTATCGACAGCCTCCGCGAATGTTGTTGTGTTTCTATGTGTGGATTTTGGTGGTGTAGATTTAGTGAGACTATGTGATGAGTGTAGTGTGGTGCGGGTGTTTACCTTCTCCTCTTGACTGTCAAGTTCAGTCTTGGTTGGAGAGAGTTTTACCTCCAGTTTGGCTAGATAAGTGCATCTCTCACAGATTGTAGTGTTGAGTGGTAGGAGGAGAGGGTTGTCTGTGTACATGAGGCAATTTCTACATTGCCCCAAGATGGGGAGTGTGATTGGATGACAGCCACCCTATCCCACACACTCACACACACACACACACACACACACACACACACACACACACACACACACACACACATGCACAGCCCCCTACCCAACAGCTTGCACTCATGCTGTCATCCCTTCATCCATTCATGTGCAAAATCCTACCTGACCCCCCTCACTAACTCCCCTATCACTACCTCTCATGCAGACACACACTCACACGTCCCTTGCATAATCTCATACAGACGCGCGCACGCACGCTCACACACACACACACACACACACACACACACACACACACACACACACACACACACACACACACACACACACACACACACACACACACACACACACACACACACACACACACACACACACACACGCCCCTTGTATACACTCATACACACATTGCCTAACCTTAACTTAATACTAAACTCCCCAGGACATACATCTATAGTGATGGATGAACATGGCCTTTAGACCATTTTCACTAAATTGATGTGGTAGGAGCAACTGTACACATCTATATCTCCAATACCATGACCTGCTTGGCATGTAGATGATTTCCTACAAATGGTTCCAGGAGTGAGTGCACATGACTAATTAACATATGTCTCTCCCTAAAATACAGCCTCATTATCATACACTATGGCCATGGAGTCAGCCTAATGCAGTGCTGTGTGTCCAAAGGATTACCATGAGCATTAACCTTTATGAATTTGGTCCAATATTCTAAGACTATAAAATTATTACAAAATAAATATCTTAAAACAACACAAAGGCCCAAATTTGATAAACTATAAAACCTACAATATGGCAACTATGACAACTAGCCCTTAAATGGAAATCAGACCTCAACTACCTACTCATTGCCTGAATGAAAAGACACTCACATTAAAGACCTAAACACTGTGACTATATATAGATGTGTGTGTATTTATATATCTATATATATATAATATATATATAAATATATATATATATATATATATATATATATATATATATATATATATATATATATGGGTCTACTTTAAATGCTCGAACTTGCACTTTACCGACACCAAGTTTACCGAGTCTAAATGTTCGAAATCTCTGTTTACCGAAAGTCTTAATTACCGACTATCGTAATCCCAACAGCTGCAGTGAATGATTCTCGTTACGTAGTTGATATTGTCAATTAGTATATAAATCATTCATATTCCTTCAGCTACACATTCTAGCAAGCCGTAATGATGACGGATTTATCGGAAGTTGGACCGGGAATTGTGGGAAACATATACAAACCAATTACTTCTCAACGAAGTAAACCTATGTTAGAACTTGATGGCTATTTGTACCATTTGGAAAGAAGCAGAGGAAATAAACAATACTGGGGATGTAAAGACAAGAAATCTTGCAGATGTAAAGGTAGAACTATAACTGTCCTAGTTACGGAAGGTGAGCAACTAGTAAAGTCTGTGTCACATCATCATTCAGCTGATCCTGCGGAGTTACAGCGATACAAACTTTGCAGTGAAATAAAAGTAAGGGCAAAGTATAGCAGAGACAATCCTTGTGCTATAGTGGATGTTGCAATGGCTTCAACTTCTCTAGAAGCAGTGCAAAGTATTCCTAGTAGAAAGTCACTTTTGCAAAGTATTGGCAGGGTACGTAGGAAAGAAAATGTATTAGAGAAAAACCGAGAAGTGAATCTTATGAATATAAATAGCATTGATTATCCTTTGAAGTCCGGTGCTTTCATTTCAAAATGTCTGGCTGATAAAAGCACTGACAGCATAGTATACGCGTTTAGTACTGTAAACAATCTATATGACATGAGTAATGCTACTATTTGTTTAATGGACGGTACGTTTTTTTAGTAAAGGAGTAAGTTGTCGACAGCTTTATAGCATTCATGGACTTGTTAAATGCGGTAGTCACAGCAAAGTTGTACCACTACTTTATGCATTAATGAGTAGAAAATCTTTGAAATGCTACAATTTTTTATGGCATTTTGTATTTCATTTACTAAACAGTAATGCTTTAGAGGCTAATGTTCAATTTATCTTATGTGACTTTGAAGTGGCTGCAGTCAAAAGTATTAGGCTCAATTTTTCAGGAGCTAAAAGTAAAGGTTGTCTCTTTCATTTTGGCCAGAATATTTGGTGAAAGGTGCAGTCTTTGGGATTAACTGCATTATACAATACAGATGAAACATTTCAACTGAGTGTAAAATCGCTAGTGTCACTAGCATTTTTACAAGAATCCGAAGTACATCCTACATTTGAAGAGTTACAGCTATCCTTTCCACCTGAAGGACGTGAACTTTTAAAATATTTCTCTGATTGGTATATTCACGGTAAACTTCGAAAGTTTACTACTAGGATGAGAACCTCAATAAGATTTCCACCTTTGTTTCCTGTTTCATTTTGGAATGTATCTAAATTGAATGAGTTACATTTGCCACGGACTCAAAACTCTGTTGAAGCTTGGCATAGGCGATTGAAATGTTTACTAGGGTCTAGAAATATTGATTTACACATACTTATGCATGCTTTATCAAAAGAGCAAGACAGAGTAGATGAATTACGTGAGAATTTCAACTGGGTTTCCTCCGTCCCCTAAAAAACGGAAATTAATTAAGCGACATGAGCAATTTGCTACTGTGCTACAGAATAGAAAAGAATACACTGCTATAGAATTTGTAAACAGTGTTGCTAGACTGTTAAAACTCTGAAAGATTTATCTTCCTTACATTGTATACATTATATATTAGTTTGGATCACTACGAAGAAATATTAATTACAAAAACCGGCAAGTTACTTTCAGCAGTTACAGTTGACTTTTGGGAAATGGAGGCATATCTACAGCACTAAGTCATCCGTCCAGCTGAAACTTCAAAGATATTTCTTTTCCTATTTAAAGTATAGTATTCAATTTCATTATTTGAGAACACTATCACGGAATGGAAAAATTAGTTGATGAGATTTTGTTTTCAATTTCAAAAAGTTGTTTTCAATAACGTTTTTTTAGTAGTTTGCTATTAATTTGTATATGCTATTTCAACACTGAAGAATACTGATTTACGTTAATGCCGGTGAATTAAAGGTTGGGCAAATCGTTCGTCGGACAAAAGATTTGTCGGTGATTTCAGGTCAGTAAAGTTGGTGTCGGTGAAGTAAGCGTTCGGGAATGTAAAGTAGACCCATATATATATATATATATATATATATATATATATATATATATATATATAGTCTATATATATATAGAGAGAGAGAGAGAGTGAGAGAAAAAATGAATACTTAGCAAACCTCTGCAGAACACTACTCAAATAGAATGAGGTGAATACCGAAAAGAAATCAAACCAACCCAGGAAAGGAATGATGCTCAAAATCTTATTAAAACTATTGAAAGGCACAGACAAACCAAAGGAATACATTTTCAAAAGGGAACTACTGAGCAGCACAGCATGATGCAAAAAAAAAAAAAAAAAAAAGCATTACTGCAACATAAACATCACAAATCTTAATATACCCCCAATGCCAGGGCTGACCACAACAGAAGAAATTAAGCATAATTAAAAATATACATAAAATATCAAAACTCTCTGGCACTGATAATCTTGACAGAACCCAACTGTAACCACCCACAAACCTGCTGCAAGCATCTACCTGGATCCCCAATCCCTAACACAGAAACGGAACCTAAATCCCCATCTCCATTATCCAAACACATAACTCTCACTCAAATATAAAACCACAATTTTGGCCATTCAAGCATTATTCTTGATTATTTCTATGGATTTATAACATGACTAGCTATCAAAGAATCATTTTTAAATACTTTTATCAGCATTATTGGCTCTTTGGACATATAGATTGGTTTGGTCTTCACCCGCTGCTTCCATTGTGAGTGATACATTCCATTACATTCTGAAAATGCTCAGATAGACCACACTGACTATTACAAGCAGTAGGATTCAGTTTTTGGAAGTTTTGTGACTGGTAGTTGGCCGGGATGGCTAAAATGGATTTATTTTGGCTATTAGATGGCTTAACAGTGGATAAAGATGACACTGGCATTTTTTTGAGCTCGATCTCCAAGCATGATAAAACAGGTACTGTTGCACATTTAGCTTCCTGCAGTGACTTGTTTGGACAAATATATGATAATATGAAGGAGTTACAAATGTTTAAAGCATATGAAACTAAATATTTTTGCCCAAGAGGTCTTCGGGTTCGGTTGCAACCATTTATAAAAGGAATTGATGATGAGTTACTGTAAGGGTGGCAGGAGGCTCAGCAACAGGCTTCCATGACTTTTGTAAAACTGTTAAAGGACTTTTATGGCAGGAAAATGATGTTTTTGTTAATTGTTTAAAAGTATTATTTATGGAGGTTAAACAGTTTGAACAACAAAAAACTGAATATAATAAACAGATGGATTTGCTTCTTAATAAGCTACAGTTGAGAAGGAGTTAATAATGCATATGATTAAAAAGTTTGAAAGAGATCTGACAGATTATAAAAATGGTGAACAGTTTGATAGCAGTTAGAAATCAGTTAAGTTTATGTCAAATAAGGAAAATGCTTCCTCGTTTAAATGTAAGTGGGATAAATCAATTTTAAAAAAAGACTTCCTCTGAAGTATTGGCTGGAGAAAGTGCCTCAGCTAATGATACAGATGAGGAAGGTTCCATGTCTCCTGCAGCTAAAAGAAAGTCTGGATTTGCCCCTTTAGAACAATTAAAAGGGGTGGAAGAAACATAGATACATGAACATCCAATTTAGAAACAATCCTACAACTGATGTTGACCAAATAAAAAATGAGTAGTAATTAATGTATATAATATTTCTTCTGTGGTATTGTCACCTACTGAAACTGAGTTGCTTAATAAAGGTTTAGGTTTTAATCCTGGTTATTCAGTATCGGAAGATGTTTTTGCAAAGGATGTGGTTGCTTTTTACCATTTATTAAATCTTAGGTTGTTCTTTGATAAACAGGAAAGAGAAGATCAAAATATCCAAAAATTTAGATTTAAGTCATCTAAATTTACACTTCCTTTGAATAAATATGTGGCTAGTTTTCAGCATAAGATTTTAAAGGACTTGCATTTTCAGTATAGGGAGTTTGTTAAAACCCCTTGTCCAAATTTGAATAAAATGGAATGGTTGGCACTCAAAAAGCTAGCTGAAAATAAGGAAATTGTGATTAACAAGGCTGATAAGGGGGGTCAGGTGGTTGTATGGGATTGGGCTATGTATTTTGCTGAGGCCAATGCCCAATTATCTGACCAACGGTTTTATCAAAGAATGTATCTGGACCCAATGCCCAAATTTAAGGTGGAAATTGATAATTTTTTGAAAGACGCCTATGAGGAAAGGATTATTTCTAAAAATGTTTTGTATCAGTTGACAGTACAGGATCCTATAAGACAGTTCCTTCATATGTTAACTAAGATATATAAACATGCAAGGAGGCCACCAGGAAGATCAATTGTAGCAGGGAATGGTTCACTCACTGAACCATTGCCAGATTTTTTGTCATATTATTTAAAACCATTGTTGAGTCTTATAAAATTTAGAATTCAGGATACCACAGAGATTTTTTCCGTTATAGGGGACATGCAGTCAGATTCAGGATGGCTTCTTTGCACTTTGGACGTTAAAGCATTGTATACTAGCATTCCAGATTTACTATCAAATGGGTAATTGGACTCTGTGCGATTCACATTAGTCCAAATCGACCCATTTGGTAGAACTGGAAGAAGAATGCAAAAATGTAGACATTTACAACAGCGAATGCAATACAGCATTCGTTGTTGTGACTTTCTGCATTTTCATGCAGATTGCACTATAGTGGGGATCGGAAAATGTACCATTTCCCTCACTATAGTGTCATCCTGGAGTTTGAATATCTAAGTAGCAGGAGGTGTGGGGTGCAGTTGTGTTACTGTTGACTGAAAGTGTAGTATTTTCGGTAGAGTTGACATTTCTGAGATGTCAACTTTACCAAAATACTTCCTTCTACATTTATTTGGTTTATTCTTGTGATTTCCGATATTATGGGTCTGGAAATCTGAACAATTGCACAATATCTGTGCAAAAATATGATAGTAAACCGCATTACACATTGAGCAGGATTAATGGCCATAAAATATTGGTTAAATAGGGCATCTATATACTGTCCAGGGATCAATACTTTTCTGTTATGTTTAACAGAACATGTATTGATGAAAAAAGTATTTTATTTCAAGGAAGAATGCTAGTTTCAACTTAATGGTACTGCTATGGAGGCATCTTTTGCACCTATTTATGCTGACTTCTTTATGGGGTTTGTGGAGGAGCAAATTATTTATGATAACTCTCATAATATTTATTTGGAATCAATGGACATCTGGAGAAGGCATTTGGATGACTACTGGTTGGTCTGGAGGTCAGATGCTACCTATTTATCGGAATTTGTACAGTACTTAAATGAGAATAAATGAGGTATACAATTTACTGAGCATCATGACCCAAAAAAAATCACCTTTATAGATGTAGAGGTACAGGTTGAATCAGATGGGATACCTAGTAGTCAGTTACCTATCAAAATATTGAATGATCATAACATCTAAACTCAAAACATCAAGACCATAACATCTAAACCTCAAAACATCTAAAAGTCATAACATTGAATATCAAAACATTGAAAACTACAAAGCAACTATAAATAACATCCTTGCACTCTGTTTATTATGTTTCTGCAGGGGGCAAGTCCCCCTGCACCCACCCACACCCCCTGTAAATTATATATACCAACTCCAAGATCACACTACAATGGGGGAAAAGGATAATTTCCTAACCCCACTGTAGTGCAATCTTGGAGTTGGTATATTTAAATAAGGGGGGTGTGGGGGGCAGAGCCCTCCACTTGGGGGGGTACAGGGGGGCTTGGCCCCCTGCAGAAATGCAGTAAACAGTGTGCAGGGATGTTATTTATAGTTGGTTTGTAGTTTTCAATGTTTTGAGATTCGATGTTATGACTTTTAGATGTTTTGAGGTTTAGATGTTATGGTCTTGATGTTTTCAGTTAAGATGTTATGATCATTTGATGTTTTGATAGGTAACCTTAGTAGTCATGTCTTTAGGAAATTCCCAAAAGTAAATACTGCAGGCCAACAGTTGTGATCTACCACATATATTTAAGAATATACCAAAGACACAGTTTCTTAAATTTAAAAGGATTTGTTCTTTTAAGTAAGAATATGTTCAAGAAGCTGAAGATTTGGTTCGGAGATTTGTTGAAAGGGGATATATTAAAAGAGATGTCAGGAAAATATTAAGCTTCATCCAGGATATAGATAGGGAGCAGCTCTTAAAATATAAATCTAAAAAGGTGGCAGAGGGGCCTTTAAGGTTGGCTACGAATTTTGGAAATAATACAAAATCTTTAATGGATCTTGTGAGAAAATACTGGCACATATTGCTCTTGGATGATAATTTAAGTAATATTTTACCATCCAATTGTCTATTTACATTTAAGTATGGAAAAAAATTAGGAATTTGGTTTAATCATTATAAAAATAATATAGATGTTGGTTCAATTATGGGTCAATTGTCACTTGGAGGGCATTTAATTAAAGGATGCCAACCTTGTGGACATTGTAGTAACTGCAAATGTGTTTGTAAAACTGAGAAATTTTCATCTTCAAATACTTCACAGGTTTTTGATATTAAAATGTTTGGCAACTGTAATACTGATTGGGTGATATATTTAGCTATATGTAGCTGTTTGGGTTTTTATATTGTTCAGACTTCCCGTCCTTTACAATTTAGGGTAATGGAACATATAAGTGATATTAGATGTAAAAAAAAAAACTTCTAATGCTTTACATAAACATACTTTGCAAAATACCACTGCTAGGTTTTATTTCACTGTTATTGATAAAATTAGTTATAAGAAGAATAATAAAGGTGGGTGGCATAAGCTGTTGGACCAAAAGGGAAAAAAATGGATAATAAGGTTAGGGGACTATTTCCACCAGGGTTAAATGACTGTTTGTAATTGACCAATGGGATGTAAGTAGGAAGTATTTAATAATTAGATGTTTCAGTGGTTCTTTACATTGATGAAGGCTTATGCAACAGAAACCAGTATGTAAACACAAATAAAATAATTTCCAGAAAGAAGGAGTACTGTCTTGTTTTGTTGCTCTGTGGCTAGAAGTGCCAGAGAGTAGGGTCTGGACACTACCAACTGCTGTATTCTCCCACCCTCTACTCCTCCCTCAGGGGTCCACTCTCTGTACAGTAACCCTTTATCCCAGTATACAGATACCCCCTTCCCTTGAGATTCAGGTGCCTCACTAGCTGCTTCCCTCAAGCTTTGTAATGTAGGGTCTGATAGATGTGCCTGTCTCACATCTCTCTTTGTAACCCTTCCCAGCTCCCTTTCCACAGGAAGTCTGTTATTCTCCGACAGCGATGCCTCACTGTCAGCCTGGGTGCTACTACCCACCTCTGCCCTTGCAGTCACTCTTTCCACGGGAACATCAGTCCTCACAAGCAGCTGTGGCTCACCTTCAGTCTCATTGCTACAGGGCATCTTCTTCTCTGAAGTAACCACCACACCAGTCCTGGCTTCAAGTCTGCAGTCTGTCTGGGTCTCCCCCAGGCTACCAGACCCACATCCTTGTCTCCAGGCCTGACTGCATGTCATGTATGTACACAAGGCACTTCTTCTTCTTCTTTCGGCTTTTTCCCAGTTAGGGGTCGCCACAGTGGATCACCTGTCTGCTCATGATTGGCAGTGGAGTTTTACAGTGTTGAGTTGCCAGCCCGGTGCCCAACCTTCCACAGAAGGCACACACTCACACGCACTCACACCTAGGGCCAATTTAGAGTGTCCAATCCACCTACTGCATGTCTTTGGGATATTATCAAAATCATTCCCTATCAGGACATCTGCAGGGATATCCTTAAACACACTTACTTACTTACTCCCATTTCCACCCTCCCAGTCAAGGTGAACCCTAGCCAAGGGTATTTGAAATGGGGTACCTTCTAAAGCTCTGACTAGAGTAGACTGCCCAAGCAAGTAGTCCTCCTCTTTAACCATTGCAGGCTTCACAATGGTAAGGTCAGAGGCTGTGACTCTCTTAGCTGTGGCCTTTTTCCCATTTACTAAAATAGGCTATAACCTCTTGTGGTAGTTTGGTACCCTTGTTGTTGCCAGACAATTCACCTGGCAACATGGTTCATGCTGGCCTTCAGTCATTCCCACTTACTGGCTGTCCCCCCTTTTGTTCCCCACCTTGCCTCCATGGACATCTATATGCTACATGGCCCCACTGGTTGCATTTAAAACATTTAACCCTTGGTCCTGGACATGTAGCTGATTGAGTGGCTTCCCCTGTTACTTGCAGACTCATGTTGGGATAGTTTAGGCTGCCCACCATGGGTTCCCATAGACCCATAAGCAGCACTGGGTATCTCTTTCCTGTACAGTGATGCCCTGCTTGCTAGGTATGGGTCCCCCTTTTTCCCCAACTCCACTGTGGTCCTGCATTCCCTATCTGCCAATCAGTTCCTCATGTCCTCAGGCTAAGTGCTTGTTCCCTCACCAAAAGGTCTGCCAGGCCTTCAAAAGAGGTGACCTGACACCCACTCACCCATCTATGAAAAGAAGTGCTTAACTCAGCAATATATTCACAGACACTTTCATCTGCCTTGCGTCTATACTCACAAAACTTTTTCCTATAAGCATCAGGTGTTAACTTAAAACACTCTAACAGACAATTTTTAACAGTATTATAATTTAAACAATCAGTATCTGACAATTTAGAAATAGCAGTCACAGCTTTACCATGGAGTAAGGGGGTCAGGAACCATACCCAGAGCCCTTGGTCAACATTATACTGTTTACATACCATTTCAAACATATGAAAACAATATTAAAATGATCCCCATCTGTAAATTGTGGAAGACATTTATTGACCTTTGTTACTTCTGGGGTTTGGTTAATCCTTTTCCCATTACCTCCACGACCCTGGCAAAGAGTCAGCATCTCCTTCTCATGCTGACTTTGCCTCTTATTCTCCTCACCTTCCAGATATCACCGTTTCTTATTTTCCTCAGCCTCCAGACATCTCAGTCTCTCTTTTTCTTCTATTTCCAAATGCTTGGCCTCCAGTTCAAGTCTCTTTAACTCCAAATGGATTTTTAAGTCCTCTGTGGAAAGGTTGAACTGTCCATTTTCTGAGAGTTGTACATCTCCTAGGCCAGTTTGATTGCCCTCATGGTTGCTGATCTGTGATGCAGCTGTAACTAAGGCAGCAATCAACTCTGCTTTAGTCAAGTTGGCATGCCCCACTCCTTTGGCTTGGCAAATCTCAGCCAAATAGGTCCTTGTCTGTTTGCCATACTCCTCTGCTGACATCATTGCTAGCTCTCCTTCTGATATGAAACTCTGAATGTTCACTGTGTGGCTGACTGAGAGTACAAACACCTTCCTTAGTGACCACTGTTTACAGGCTACAGGAATTCACTATCCACATCACTGAATCCTAATATGTGGATATACCACCATTGCCAATGAATTAATATGTGATGCCCCAGCACTGACCCAGTAATCAATGAGCCTCAATCCTTACCACTGACAACAACAGGGGATGTACTCACTGGGAGGATGACAAATACACACACAGTAAAGTGCAATTTCCCTTAAGAGCACACAGAGACCACAGCCAGTGCTGGGGCATCACAGAGGGTAGTTATAAACTGAAAACTTGAAGTATCAAGAAGACTCAGATATGAAAAAATATAACATCAAAATGTCTGCACTACAAATACTTGAGAGCACTTTCCTGTGTGTTTTCCTGTATGGATGAACATTGACAGCATGGAGAGTACAGTAAACACACAACACTGTTGGAGATATGGGGGATGCTTAGGGGACACTGCTGTCAGAGCACTGTAAGGATATGCTGCTCTATATGTACAATTTAAAAAAGAAAAGAGGCATCAAGAAATACTGCGCCTGCTGCTTAAAGCTAAGAGAGAAATGTATGTGACATGCAGTAACAGCACCATCTGTGTCTAGGGAACAGCTATGCAAAAGCAGAGCTCACCATAACTTCCCTAAGCATTTACAAGGTAGAGAAATATAGGACATCTGTGTCATTAAGAATAAAAGCTGTTCAGTCAAAAGATACACCATGTGTCATTGTAAATGATGCTATGGCAGGAGCGTCAGCTGAAGGTGCCATCTGAATGTCCAACAGGAAATGTTTGCTGTAAAGAGTGCATAGGTTACACAGGAAACATCTTATAGCATATGGTGACAATAGTATAGGTTTGGAGGATCTGTCTGTATAGGTTCATAGGTTCATAGGTAGATACTAGGCTATCTGCCCGAGGACATTTATAAGCCTAGCCAGAGTGTGTCAGATTTCGCCGCCCCATTGATTAATTAACGGCACCTCTGTCAAGAAGAGCCAATGAAGTGATCCCAGTGGTGTTACCCATCCCCTCATCAAGGTTTCTCTTGAAGAGTGTTAGTGAGGGGCTCTGCCTAATTTAGTTAGGAATTTTGTTCCAAAGCATGGGGCGTCTCTGTGACAGGAATCTATCCCTCCAGCATGTTCTATTTATTGTTGTGGCGAGGTTTAGCTCACTAGAGCGAGTGGCTCACAGTGACTTGGATTTCTTTAGGTGGAGCATGTCCATCAATTCTGAGTTGGACATGGCTTGGTAAGTCAGGCAGTGATCACCTGTGAGTAAGCGATATGTGACTGAGTACAGCTGGAGATTTTTCCAGTCGGGCTGCATAGGACATATGTTTGAGGCCAGTAATCCTCTTGGTGAGGTACTTTTGTGGTCTTTCCAGCAGTTGGAAGTGTCTTGTGAGGTACATCTCAAATGGGGCATTGTACTCTATGATGCATCTGACGAGTGACAAGTAGAGGGGCACTATAACCTCTTTATTTCTAGATGTGAACCCTTTAGTAATTAGATGGGCTGCATAGAAGGATTTCCTAACTACTTTGGCAATATGATTGTCAAAGGAGAGATTACTATCAACATGGGTCCACAGATCTCTCATTACCTCTACTGTATTAAGGGGGCTGCCACCTATGTGGTAATTCATGGGTGTTTTGTTTTTCCCATGACTATGCATTTTTTGGCATTTAGCTTGAGACCATGACTTTGACACCAGGTGTCCATCTCAGTAAGACCCTTTTGGAGAATGTCCATGTCAGCCGGAGAGTCAATTATGGCTACCAGTTTGCAAGTCATCGGTGAACTTGGTTAGCCATAGTCCTCCTGTGTTTTCCTGTACTTCTGAGAAGTATATGCCAAACAGTAGGAGTCCCAGGACCGAGCCTTGTGGGGCAACACTTGTGACTGGTTTCTTACCATGTGAGTTCTGTCTGTAAGCCAGTTGGCAACCCATCTCGTGACGTAGGGGTTTATGTTCAAGCTGGTGAGTTTTTCTATAATTCCCGAGTGGGGAATGGTATCAAAAGCCTTAGCGTGGTCAAGAGAGGTGGCGTGAATCACCTTTCCCTTGTCTATGGCCTTGGTGACTGTCTCAAAGAAGTCAATCAGGTTTAGTAGGCATGATCTGCCTTTAAAGCTGAACTGGGTGGGTCAAGTGTTTGGAGGTTCCCAATGTCTTTGTTAATGAGTTCCATGATGATGCGCTCCATAGCCTTGCAGACCAGGCTAGTCAGGCTTATGGTGCAATTGTTACCAGGGTCAGTTGTGGTCCCTCCTTTGTGGAGAGGAATAACCATTGCTGTGAGCCATTCTATGGGCACGTAGCCTGTGGAGAGGCTT
Source organism: Protopterus annectens (assembly GCF_019279795.1). Classification (NCBI taxonomy): domain Eukaryota; kingdom Metazoa; phylum Chordata; order Ceratodontiformes; family Protopteridae; genus Protopterus; species Protopterus annectens. The sequence continues at coordinate 1,704,855,924 of NC_056735.1, forward strand.
GAGGCTGAACAGCATGTTTAGATGGGGGGGGGGTTAGTTCGTTCTATAGTTCATGTAAGACACAGCCTGGGACACCATCTGGTCCCATTGACGCTGTGTTTTTGGCTTTTGAAAGGGCTCTTTTCACCTGTGCATCTGAGATTTTTGGGACACTACACTTTTCCAGTATTGTTGTAGGCCCTTTTGGTGGCAAGAAGGGGGTGAAGTTTGCACCAAATCTATCTGCCTGGATGTTGGCAATATCAGTAGGTTTAGTATATTTTGTGCTGTTTTGCACTAGTTCCGTGCATATCTGCGAGTTGCCACTCAGATTCTTAACATAGCTAAAGAAGGCTTTGTGGTTATCTTTTGAATCCTTGGCTATTTTTCTTTCAAAGTTAGCCTTGGATAATTTCATGAGGGACCTCAGTTTCTTACTGATACTGATCAGGGATGTCTTTCCTTCTTGGGATTTGCTTTTTTTCTTAACAAGTTTCCTCCTTCTATTGTAGAGCCTGTTTATTGCAGGGGTCCACCAAACTGGTTTCCTTCTCTTAGAGGAGTGAGTCTTGGTTTTGCTAGGGATGGCATGATCCATGCTTCCTTGTAGGTGCTCATAGAGTGCATTTGTAAAGGTTTCTGCATCTTGGGCAGCGTTATCCTTTAGCGTGAGGGCTGTGAAACTTACCACCTCTGTCTTAAGTAAGGTGAAGTTTGCTTTAGAAAAGTTTTTTACTGTGGTTTCCTTAGTTGGGGTGGTGGTGGGGTGTGGACATCCAGAGTGATTAGTGTATGGTCTGATCTAACCAGTGACGGGTTGACCTCCAGTGTGGAACACCTGTCACCCATGTTGGTGATGACCAGGTCCAATATGTTTTCACCTATGGTAGGGGAGTTTACCAGCTGATCCAGGGCATTTGAACTGATGAATTCCAGGAAGCGCTGGGCCTGAGAATTTGTACTCAAGTAGTTTTCCCAGTGAATGGTAGGGTAATTGAAATCGCCCAATATCAGGGTGTTTGGTAGGGCCTTCATGTTTTCCAGCGTCTCCAGAAAGGTGGAGTGGTGGTCCTGGGTCATGGAGGGTGATCTGTAGCAGGCCACAATTTGCATTGCAGATTTGCCCGATGTTAGTTGCACATGGATGATCTCAGAGGTATCATGCTGCACCACTAACCTGGAGGTGTAGGTATGCTTGATGAATATGGATACACCCCCTCCTTTTGTCTTTCGGTCCATATTCTGTGGCCGAAACATGTAGTATGAGTTGTAGCCTGGTAGTGCTAGGGTGCTCTCTGGAGCCTTGAACCAGGTTTCAGTTACTGCACAGATGTCGACATTCTCCATACTGAGGAGTGCTTTGAGCGCATGCATTTTGAGATTTAAACTCCTGGTGTTGAGTAGCATAACCCTCAGTTTTTTGTTAATTGTGCTGTTTACGGAAGTGGGTTTGACTTTTGAGCCTTACCTAAAAAGGCACTATGGGGGCAGCAAGAGCCTTGGCCAGTATTCAAAAGCCTAGTGGTGATAGGTCCAAGCCATCTCTTGCGAAGCAACGCGGCTTGTCGAGCATGTCGTCCCAGGCTGACAGACACTGGATCCCCTTTGAATGACACCAGAAGCTTAGCCAATTGTTGAAATTGATCATTTTTTCTTTATACTGAGGTATCATTCTTGGTGAGGGCAGGATGCTACTCAGGATCAGGGTCATACCAGCCTGGGCTACATGATCAGAGATCTCTTCCATGTCTATTTTCATGTAGTCCAGGGAGGTACGTCTCATGTCATTCACACCAACATGAACAATGACAGAGTCATATTTGTACTTGTTCTGGAGTGACCTTAGTGCTTGTGTTATGTGGTAGATTCTGGCTCCCGACAGGCAGCTAACAGTAACCTTCTGCTTGTCCAGCCTAGTGAGTGGGACGTCAGTGTGCCTGACTATAGAGTCATCTATTACTAGTGTGTTAGGTATGTTATTTCGCCTTAAGGGCTGTGATTGTGTGGCACACTGATTTTGTGTTTTATGTGTTGTCTGGTTTGTGACGGGAAGTGCAGGTTGGTTTGGGTGTCTGCTTTGGAGGTCTCTGATGCTTTTGCAGGTTTTTATTTAGAGCCTCCGAGTATGATTTTGTGTATATATGTGTATTTTTTGCCAGTGCTGTTTTAGTAGGTCTGTGTGCAGCTGGAGTTGTGGTGCAAGTGTTAACCTTCTCCTCTTGACTGTCTGTTCCAGTCTTCGGTGGAGACAGCTTAGCTTCCAGTTTGGCTGTATAATTGCATCTCTCGCATATGTTAGTGTTTTGTGGTAGGTGGAGAGGGTTGTCTGTGTACATGAGGCAATTGTAACATTGCCTCAGGATACCCACATTCCCTAGCTGGACTGGAGAGTGCACTTGAAGTTGCCCTTTGGTCATGCCTGAATAGTAGGGTGAGCTGCTTAGTCGCTTGGTTGGTGAGGCATGAATAAAGAGCCTTGCCCTGCTGGGCAATCAGTGTCAGGGTATCTTAGTGTTTGCTATTAGGTCTGAACAAGTGCTGGGATGTAAGATGCTTTTTGAGTGCTTAGGTTGAGAGTTAGACTAGTTTCAAGGGAAAAACTGAAGAGGAGACTTAGTGGAGCCGGAAATAATTTAACCGTAGCTAACCGGCACTGCCCAGTGCACAAAACCATGCAAACGCGGTTTTTATAGTAGGGAAAATGAAAGAGATAGAAATTAGCCCAAAATGGCCAATAAACTACTAACTTCTGGGCTGGAACCACTCCTCCAGGTAGGCTAATGGATAACGCCACCCAAAGCTCCCCTCTCTCACAGGTGAACAGAGAAACTTCCTTCTATCCAAGTAAGGTATGGGCAACTCAGAAACTAGTATCACAGCCCTGAATTCAGCACTAGCCTGAAAACTGGACTATACTAGCTTAGAAAGGCAGGAAACAAGGATTTTTTTGTTTTTTTTTTTTTGCTTTTTTTTAAAAGATGTCAAAAACAGTAAAAAACACACTGAAAACAGCTTTAAATAACTACAAATGATCAGAAAAGGCTATCGCACTTTAGTGTGTAGCCTACAACAGTTAAACAAATTATTTAAACAAAAAACTTTTTAAAAGTGCAGGCAGTCAAATAAGTACAATATGTGAAAAAAACAAGCTTTTAAATCACAATAAATGCTGTAAAATCTGTGTTTAGGCAGAAAACAGTTAAGTACAGCAAGAAAGTACAGAAAACTGAGACATAATCACTCCAAAGTCTCTCTCCTAAGCTAGAAGGCTTGTATGAGTTTAAGGCTTTCTAGGGCTACCAGTAGGTTAGTTACAGGAAAGATGGGAAACAAGCGCAGATGTGGTCTTTTAAACCAGAAAGTTGAAAGAGACAGACAAACTGTCCAAATGGTCAATAAACTACAATTTCTGGGCCAAGAACCTCTCCTCTCGTGGTAGACAGGCTACCTAGTGCTTACCACTCCTACTGATAATCTAGAAGGCTTTCCTCCAACACAGAAAGGTTTACAGGGCTCAGAAGCTTACCAACAGTCCTGGATACAGCAACTCTGTATCTGAACTAGGCTAGCTACAGGAAAGTTGAGAAACAAGCGCAAGTGCGGCTTTTAAATCAGAACATTGAAAGAGATGGAAAAAAATGCCCAAACGGCCAATAGTTACAATTTCTGGGCCAGGAACCACTCCTCTTGTGGTAGATAGGCTACCTAATGCTTACCACTCCCACTGATAAGCTAGAAGGCTTCCCTCCAACACAAAAAGGCTTGGGGCACTCAGAAGCTTACAGAGAGTCCTGGAAAACAGAACATCTGTACCTGGACTAGACTAGTTACAGGAAAGGTGGGGGAACAAGTATTAATATCCTGGAAATCTTACTGACCATGCAATTTATTGTGCTAGAGTACCTCTGATCTCATTGGGTCTATGTTCGGCTATTGAAAATATAAACCCTCAAACAGCTAAATATCGAACTGAAAACTTTGTTACTGAATATTGCCTAACATTAGTAACAGGGAAAAAAAAAATAATCAAATGGCCATAGTTAACCAACAACCAGAAAGTAATGCAATGAATAAGGTAATTGAAGAAAACCTTTTAAATTTTCCCTATTCCTCACTGTAGTGTGATCTCGGAGTTGGTATATATAGTTGGGGGAGCAATCCACTCCACCTTCTTTGGTTGCGTTTGTGATGTTGGCCAACTATGGCCATTCAATTAATTTTTTTTGCTGTTCCTGATGATCAGCAATATTCACTAACGATGTTTTCAGTCTGATATTTAGCTGTTCGAGGGTTTATGTTTTAAATAGCTGAACATAGACCCAATCTCTTTAACACCTGGCAGTTGACTTCTGCATTTAGGTTTATGTTATGTGACTTCAAACTCACAACTATTAAAGTATCAGTACAATACTGGATTTGTTGATAACAAATACTAAAAATCATGTTTTTTCTTTTTTCACAGAATATATGAAGGAAGCTACAACCATTAACTTTGTCCTCACTGTATGGGTCTGACCAGTGCTTCCAAATATCAGTCAAGAAACTCCTTGCATTAGCTTTCCTGAAAGTTGATGGGTTTATTCTCACTTACAGGAACCTTTCACAGGAATTTCCACAGTCAAGTTTAGTTTTTTTTAAATACTTTGATGAGGCATATATCTTTGGGAAGGCACATACGTTTAATACTAGGGGATATATTAAAACTACATTCCCTCAGACTTTCCTGTTCATTTCTGGAATGTGTCTGTTCTAAATGGATACTGCCTCCGACAAATGCAAAACTCTGTGGTGCGGGGATGATATAGAAAACTGGGGTGTCTTTTGGGAAAATGACTGGCAGATCTTTGGGCAGTGATGGAGAACAGAATAGAGTTGATGAGTTTAGGAACAAATTACTGGTAGGTGCACCACCTTCACTTGAGGTGCCACAGTCTCCTGCTGTGTGAGGTACATATTCCTAATAGTATTGCCAACAGAGACTTATACAATCTCAACACCTTCCCGACTGCAAAAGTCCATACACTGAAATTATAGTGTCTGCACTGGATGACTTGAAGCCCATGTCTCATTCACAGCAGAACCATCTGTAAATACTTTCTTTGTTTCACACTTCAACATACATGGAATTCATTCTAAGCACCCTGGAATCTATAAAGGTCCAACCCAACACTATCTTACTAGGAGACTTCAACTACCCCTCCATCAACTGGGAAAACTACTCAAGCACCAATGCACTGGTGCAGCGCTTCCCGGAATTCATTAATTCCAACGTCCTGGACCAGCTCATTCTGACCCCCCACTAGAGGAAGTAACATCCATGACATGGTTATTACTAACATGGGTGACTGTTGCGCTACACAAATAGTCAATCCTTCCCTGGTCAGATCCGACCATAAACTAATCACCATGGAAATCCACATCTCACCCACAGCCCCGGCAAAGATATCCACCTTGAAAAACTTCTCCAAAGCTGACTTTGGACTCCTAAAAACAGAGGTGGCTAACTTCACAGCACTCATGCGAATGAAAAATAGCTGCATGACTGCCAAATCATACACCAGTACACTGTTAAAACGTACACAAATGCATGGAACTAGCCATGCCCAACAGAACCAAGACGTTCTCCTCCAAAAAAAGGAAGCCAATCTGGTGGTTCCCTGCCATTAATAAACTCTTCAACAGAATTAAGAAACTGTTGCAATAAAGGTGAAGTCCCAAGACTGGAAAAAAATCCCTTATTAGCCTCAACAAAAAGTTGAGATCCCACATCAAATCCTCTAAAGCCAGCTATGAAAGCAGCATTGCAGCAGACACTAAAAACAATCATAAAGCCTTCTATAGCTATATCAAGAACCTCCACAGCAATACCCAGATTTGCTCTGAGATACTGCACAACGGTACCTCCTATACTCAGCCAACAGATATTGCCAACATACTGGCTGATAAATTCAGTGCCAACTTTACCCCTCCCACCAAAGGACCAATCACAATACCGGAAGAATGCCAGGCACCCAGCATTACTGCAGCACAGGATAAAGCTGCATTGTCCAAGGCCAAGAATACAGCTTCCATGGGACCCAATAATATCCCTGGCTGTGTTCTACATGAACTACAAAGCAAACTGATACCACATCTGTGTGCCCTCTTCAGTCACAGCCTCACCTCAGGCTTTGTCCCTACCAAATGGTGCACTGCTACAGTCATCCCTCTCTATAAAGGGGGCGCGACTACGGACCTTGGGAATTATCACCCCATTAGCCTGATGAGTCTGATATGTAAAGCTATGGAGCACATCATCACGAACCTGATTAACAAAGATATAGGAAATCTCCAAACTTTAGACTCCACATAATTTGACTTTGTGAAAGGGAGATTATGCCTGCTCAACCTGGTTGACTTCTTTGAGTCATTCACAAGGGCTGTGGATGAAGCTAAGGCAGTGCATACTGCCTTCCGTGATCTGGCCAACACCTTTGATACCATTCCTCTCTCAGGAATTATTGATAAACTCAACAAACTAGGCATCAACCCTATACCACTAGGTGGGTTGCAAATTGTCTCACAGATAAAACACTCAGTGTGAAAGTAGCGGACTCCAAGTCAGACTGCCAACCAGTCATGAGTGGAGTCCCACAGAGATCGGTCCTGGGTCCTCTCCTGTTCGGCATCTACTTCTCAGAAGTCCAGGCCAACACAAAGGGACTCTGGCTGACAAAGTTTGCAGATGACTGCAAGCTGGGAACCATTATTAACTCCTCAAGTGATGAAGACATCCTACAGAAAGGCTTCACTATGACCAATGACTGGTGTCGAAACCATGGCCTTAAGCTTAATGCCAAAAAATGCGTCATCATCCCCTTTGGTAAAAACTCAATTCCCACTAATTACCACATTGATGGGAGCCCTCTGAACACTGAAGGCATTATAAGAGATCTGGGGATGCAGGTTGACAGCAACCTCTCCTTTGACTGCCACATTGCCACTGTGGTCAGAAAGTCCTTCTATGTGGCACATCTCATTACCAAGGGTTTTGTATCCAGGAAGAAAGAGGTCATTGTCTCTCTCTCTCTCTCTCTCTCTCCTCTTCCCTCATTAGACTAATCATCGAGTATAATGTCCAATTTGGCATGTACTTCACTTGACACCTGCAACAGCTGGAGAGGCCACACAAGTACCTCATGAAGAGGATCATAGGCATTAAACACATGTCCTACATGGACAGACTCTAAAGACTCCAGCTATTCTCTGTCTCATATTGCCTACTTAGAGGTGATCTCTGCTTGAGAAATGCTACATCTAAAAAAATCCCAATCCCTCTACATCACATGCTCCAGAGACCTCAACCTCAATACCACAATCAACAGAACATGCTGGAGGGACAGGTTCCTCACCCAGAGACTGCCCATGCCCTGAAATAGACTTCCCATACATGTCAAGCAGAGCACCTCGCTGACCCTCTTCAAGAGAAATCTTGATGAGTGGATGGGTAATAGAAAGTTCACCCCGGGGATCATTCCAGTGGCTCTACTTGATAGAGGCTCTGGGAACTAACGTCGGGTGGCACAATTCCAGGGCACTTCTATGGGCTTAGCTTGTAAAACCATTAACTTAGTACACACCTATGAACCTATGAACCTATAAAGGATCTTCTGTATTTATATTATAAAATGGATGTCATTGTTTTTTTTTCTTGTCTTTGTGTTTAGCTGGAGAGTTTTGCACTACTTGACAAAGGTTTTGTTTCTACACAGAGTATTCTATATAACTAGTGTCTTGCTGCTTTACTTTGGGATTTTGTATTTTGTGCATTGATAGTGGATGGCACATTGCTATTTGATTCTCTAAGCATGTGACTGTGTTCACTGCTTCTGCCATCTGTTTTTGATATAATGTGGCTCAATCCAGTGTTGTTTTGTTAATGTGCAGTGTCAATGATCTTCTCTCACTGAAATACTGCTTGCAAAATGAGTTTTCATCCTAATGTCATACAAAGATACATATAGATGAATGGATATAGATGGATAGATAGAAATAGATATTGATATAAATATAGAGATAGATAATTATAGATGGATAGATAGAGATGGAGATAGAGATATAGATAGATAGATATGTGTATTGCGACATAGTGAGAAATAAAAAGGTCAAACCAAAAAAACTGTTTGTAGGAGGCTCCTGAGCATCTGACTCAGGCAGAGATGGTAAAACCCTGGGTAATTGCAAAATAGCAAGTCATTACTTCTCTGAAGTAAAGATAAAGTTAGAACATTCTTTTATGAGAGGTATAAAGAGGGTATAGAGACAGACTGGATACAAAAAGAGGTGGAAAGTGCCTAATGCATGTTGGTTGAAGGAAATGGAAGAGAGAATCCCCCATGTAATGAAACTGATGAAGCCTGGAAAAATAAATAACATTAAAACAATGTTATCTGCAACCCCCATTGAGCATTATAGCCAGAAAAACATATCAGGACTGATCTGAGTTCTGTGAGCATGTAAACAAGGCACAATGATTTCTAAACTTGTTTTATATGTGAACGTTCAACAAAAGAGTTGTGTAAGTTTTAGTGAAGAAAGTCATTTTTAAATTATTTTTAAAGACTATAATGAAAACTGATCTGCTATAGCTGATTGTTTTTTGTTTGTTTGTTTTGTTTTTCTTCTGCCTGAAGCACATCATAAATGATGGAAAATGTTGTAAATAATACTTATTTTGTTAAGATCCAAGATACTACATATAGTGGAGAATTTGACAAATGTTGATCTCTGTCACTGTTAAAGAAATAGACAACAGATGGAAAATATTTATGTTACTGATTGTATTGGGCAGGGGTTGCGGTGAAACTTTACCAGAGTTTTTTGCTGGATGTGGTAAGCTACTGTGTTTTTACAAAGTCTGTGATTGTGGATGTAAAATAAAGATGTGTTGTGTTATGTACCACAGTGAAATAAAACTCAAATGAAACTAAAGTTCCTTGGTAAACTGGAATAAGGAAAAGCAAAATATTTAAGTGTTTACAGAGATTTTGCAAAAGTGTGCCTAAAGAAATCAGGAAGTGATGGGCATTAAAGTGTTGCAATAGAAAACTTTTGTATTCTGACAGACATGGCTGAGCTTTGACAAGTTTTTTTTTGCTTGCTCTGCCTACTGAAATTGTCATTGAGAAAGCAATGAATTGAAAAGTCTTTCTGTTAATACAATGAACTGTGTTGTGTGAAAATTAACTGAAGCAATTGTGAGCTTTTTCAGCATAAGAAAAGTTGATAAAAGTAAATTCAAAGCTGCTACCTGCAGTGTGTTCTGAGTTAAATCCTAGACCTAGCCAGTTACTGATAATTTTAATCACTTTGAATGCTGCTACCTCACAGAAGTGAACCAGGAAGCATTTTTTTTTTGCATTTATGAATTTCTGTTCTGCTAAATCCCAATACTTTTTGCAGTATGGCAGACATATGATATTTTTTTTTCTGAAAATCAAAAAGAAGTGTGCTGCTTGTGTAATACTAGGGATAATAACATGGTGTATTGGTGTCCTTTGTTAACTAGTAGTGTTGAAAGAAAAGGTTTTGTTTGAAAGATATTCCAAGCCATGGTGTCAGGACTTTAGCCTATGCAGGTGAATTCAGTGAAAACTGACTAAACTAAATATTGCTTTCTGAGATTTTTACAAAGATATTTTTCAATGTTGTGAATAGGGCTATAAGCCAAGCTGTTGGGAATTGCATGCTATAAGGAATACTGACATACTTCAGTGCAATATTTGGCATTAAAGTCACTGGGGAATTGTACAGAGTACCAAATATTTACAAACCAGTTATTATCTTTTGGTGTGTTATTATCAAAAGAAAAGGGAATTTCTACTGGAAATGTTTGTATGTACACTTGGTATCATATTCTGTCAAGCTTTGAAACAGTTGGAGATGCTGCTTCCAAGTTAAAGCCACGTGGCATAACAAAGGGGTTTAATGCTCTGAAAAAAAATTGTATGGAAAGAAAGAAAACAGTGGTTAAATATAGTGACCTTTCTGAATTTAAGCATAGCTTGTGCCGTGGAATTTGTGGGATGAAAGCCTAGTAAATTTAATGTGAAGTTGCAAATTCTTCGACTGAATAAATGAAAGGCAAAAGATGTTGTAAACAAAACAACAGTGCTGTTACAAATAAAACCATTATCATGGAAGGTAATAATATTTTAGAGTGTAGAGGGATGCATTAATGTGGATATCAAAAATAATGTTGCCCTAACCAAGTACATGTGGTTACAAATAGCACTGTGGGGCAGTGTGACAGCCTCTCTAACCCAGGCCAGTAATCAAGCAGCCTCAGTCGTCACCACCGACACTGGAGAGAGATGATCACTAGGAACAGGAATGGATTCACACAGTATTTTTCAGATGCAGCTCTTGGCATCAAGCACAATTTTCCCCAAGAGCACATAGGACTGGACTATCTGTTCCTCCAGATCCCAAACAAGACTCACTTTGGAGCACTCTGTCCCAGTTCCAATTAGCTGACACACCCACACCTGGGTATTTGATTTCTACACACACACACACACACACACACACACACACACACACACACACACACACTCCTGGGAAAGGCTAGCACAGATTTACTAGCCCTACCCCCTCTGCTCAGACTATAAGGTAACCATGCTTTCACCAGTCAACCACTCTAAGGCTCTTGCAAAGCTATCTAATTATAGCGTGTAAAACAATAGTAATATAAATGGTAGAGTGCAACCAAAGCAGCAAGGTTTTTCAGAGTGGCCAAGGTGTCACTAAATTAAGCACAAGTACTCTCAAGATGTTCATTAGAAGTATTCTCTAAAAGACCACCCACAATGAAAATTTGAGAATACTAAATATCTAAGTATCTAAGTGTAATAAACACCAGAGTTTCAGTCACAGGAGAAATTAAAATAACACAGTTGGACAGATTCACACAGATGCAGAAAAATAATACTTAACTAATCTCACTGTATTTCCTGGCTGTCTAAAGAATAACTATTCCCTAGCTAACTTAATTAATACCACAAGGCAAAACGAGATGCTGAGATGTTTACTTCCACAAAGCAAGGTGATGAGCTTCAAAGTAAACTGAACTAACTGAATTGTGATAACTGACATAGATCTTTATATCGGGTTCCAAAGAAAACAAAACAAAACAAACTGCTATGAGAGTTCCATCCTCTCAGAACTGATTATAAAATGACATCACATTTGATCACCTGACTCTGGCACAATACACATTCAGAGCTTTGCTAAGATCTGTTCCAGTATCTGAAAGTTACAGAATTTCAAAAAAATTCTACTCTTCCCTTCCAGAATTTTCTGTTTTAATATATACATTTAATCAGTTATAATAACACTGTTGATACATTTTAACACAAGCCTCTGTACAAATCAGTATGATAGTCAAATGACATAAAATTTACAAAGCTCCAGCTAACTATACTGGCATATGTTACACAGGCATTGCCATATTCTGTCTATCATAGATAGCAATACCTCACATCAGCACAGGCAGCAGAATGGAAGTTTGCATCAAAGTAGCCCTGATATGAAGAAGCTGTTGGAGACAGCATGAGTATAGCATGGAGAAGTGGCAAAAACACCTAAGGCATGTGGCCTATAGTGAGGTTTGGACTTTAAAAGAAATCTAACTGAAGTTTGTGCAGAAGGAATCCCATATGCAAAGGAACATCTAAAACTAAAACTGTGAGTACCCTGGACACATATAAAACATTGGGCTAAACAAAATTAACTGTGAGTTACATGTATCAGGAGTGAGGTGATTTCTGTGAGTCTGTGAACCAGGCAGTATATTTCTAAACAAGTCTTGTTTGTGAAAGCCCAGGAGAAGGGATCTCTATATGAGGTTGATCAAAGAAATCCAGTTTTTATTTAAAAACTACAGTAAAGGGAATGTTTTCTAATGAACAGCTGATTGTTTTGTGCCTGAATTGCATCTCAAATAATGGAGAATGTCATTAAGAGTACATATTTTGTTGTGCTACTAGCATAAGATACCATTGATATACATAAATAAATAATTGTCATTCAAATGATTGACAACTCATTTGGTTGACAAGTAAGTTTGTGAGGGTGTAAAACTGCATAACAGGAAAAGCTCACCCTAACTCTGCCACAACTTGCTGAAAGGAAAATGTTAGTTCATTTTTGCTTTCTTGCATTTTGTATTACTTCATTGCATTTTTCTATCTTGTATATTATGATTTATTTCCTTTATATTGTCTTTTACTTGTATCCTGCTCTTAATTGCATATTTAAACTAGGAAAGAGACCACAGCTTTGTCTCTTGTGAGTCACACAGAATTAAGTTTTTTCCCCAATCTCCCACTCTGGTGCTGTTGTGTTTTTAAGCTCAACCGTCCTTCTAGTTACCTGCCTAATATATTAATTTGACCACATATCTCATTTCTTGTCCTCTTTCATTGGCTATTTTGAGCAATCACAAAATTATCATTTTGTAAAATCACTTCCCTTCACCTATTTGAATTTATTGCCCATCCCACTGTATTCATTAGAGCCAAAATACTAAGTGGCCACCACTTTCCAATTTATCTTGCTCTTTTAAAATTAGTGTCTCTTCACTTAGATGGCAAAGTTTATGTTACCCCACCTTTCATATCTAACTGCTTAGTGCACACTGCAGCTGTCAAGATATTAAGCCATTTTATCCATCTTACCTTTAAAATCTGCAACATCTACTCCAAGACCACTAATTACTGGACAGTCCACATTCTGCCTCTCAGTAGTTATCTTGGGATTAGTGCTTCTGTTTTGCTCCTGATGGGAGACGACAAATAGGAGCATTATTTCCTGGGGACTGCTGATCCTCAGAAAGCCTAACAACTGCTTCATAGGTGCTAGTTTAGAATTTGTGCTTATATTTTGCTCCTGGTGAGAGATGGAGCAGAGTGCATTGATTCATGACTGTTTCTGGTTGGGCAGTGAGTGTCTGTGTTTGACCTTCCTGATTAAACTACTTGCTATTCAAGGCATCTAACAGGGCAAGGCTACAACAAGCCTACAGACCCTTGCATCATCTGGGACAAGACTGCAGATCACCAAACAGCCTATGGTCTGCTTCTCATCTTGGGATTGATGTTACTGTTTTGCTTCTGTTGCGACAAGAAGTGAAGGAGCATTGTATCCCAGCAGCATGAAACTGGCGAGACCAGTATTAGTAGTAGCCAGGCAATAGCCATTCAGGTGACAAACCTCTTTTCATCATTACTGACAAGCAAATTCTTTCTTTTCAGTAAGTACTGCTTGATTTGCTGCTGTCTAACCTAACTTCAGAATATCTGCCTAAATATTTCATCCATAAATCATCAGGGTCTACTTATTAGTTTCTCCTCAAGTGTATGGCAGTACCCTGTATAGATGCAGACACCTTGGGTTGACAATTTTCCTGTAAAAACACCATTGCAATTTTATCATTACCCAGTTGCACACAGTACAACTAGCTTGCAGTGACAAGCAGTGTCACACCTGCAAACAAGATACTCGTGACATTACTTTATATTTTCACTCCAACTGTCTAATCAATAAAGAAGGGTCTTTTGACATGGATATGAATTTTCCAACTAGCTCTGTTACCAGCTTGGTGGATATGGGAATCTTGAGGCAATGTATAAATTGCCTTATCTTTACTGACAGCCAGTTAACTCTCAAACAAATTGATATGATATGCAAAAGATGTATTTGCAGAATTCACTGGAGGCAAAGCTCTCACATAAAAGCACTCCTAATGTCAGTATGGTTGTCAGTTGCACACAATACAGCACCCATTACACACAATTCAAACCAGATGCACAGACCAAGATATGCTGCGGTACTTAAATGTAATCTCTCTAAACCCCAAAAACCTCCTAGATGAAATACCCATAACAAATACCCTCAGCAGCCCTGAATGCTCTCTTTCAAAATAACTCCCACATCAACACATTCAGCCACATCTCATGGAGCCTCTACTTCTAAGCCCATAATAAGGCAAACCACCACTCAATCCAACATTCTGGTCATTGGAGAATGCATTGTGAGACACACTGATGTCCCTCTCACCAGGGTGAGTAAGGACAAAGTCACAGTCATTGGCTTATCAGGGACCAGGATACGCCACATTACACAAGAACTCAGGTCACTTTACAACAAGTACCAGTATAACTCATTCATAGTCCATGTGCATGTAAATGATCTGAGATGTACCTTCCTATGAAGACAGACATCATGGCGCTCTCGGAATTTGTGTCCCAGGCTGGTATGAGCCTAGCACTGTGTACATTTTACCTTCTTCAAGGATGATACCATGATACTAACAAAAGATGACTGAATTTAATAATTGGCTTAGCCTGTAGTGTGATTCTAAGGGAGGTGCAATATTTGTCAGCATGGAAGGAGTTGGTCAACAGACCACACTACTTGCCAGGGATGGTCTGCATCTCTCCACTCTTGGCTTTCAAATATTAGCTAAAACATTGTCTTCCCCCATGTGATGCCCATGCACTGGCCCAGTAATCAAGGAGCATCAATACTCACCACTAGCACCAGTGAAGGGAGTGCACATTGGGAAGGATAACAAGTACACACACAGTAAAGTACAATTTCCCTTAAGAGCCCACAGATATCACAGTCAGTCTGGGGCTGGTTTCTCCCTTTTTCTCCAGATCCCCAATAAGACTCACCACTGGCACAGCTATATGGTACAGATCTCAGCCTAGTGGTCAAGCCAAACCTTCCAGCACCCTCTCTGTCCAGTCAGTGCTTCATGTCTCTGTCCAAGTAGCTGACACACACACACACTTTGAGTTATGAGTTGTATACAACACACAGACACTCCTGGGGAAAGCTGGTACAGATTCTCCAGCTATGCCCCTTCTCTTCAGACTATAAGGTCGAAATCACTGCCACCAACCACTAATATCAGCTACATTAAGGCACTTCCCAAAGGGTGACACATTACTAGTGACAGATGCACCTTCATTTGACAGCCAATAACAGTTGAGCAGCATACCTCTCAACCTCTTAGAGCAAAAAAATCTGGACAAAGCCTAAAATGATGGGGGACAAATATGGACAGATTCTAAATATTGCTCTTATAAACTTAGAAAGTTGATAGAATAATGGGTTTTGCATTGGCATGAATTTTCTGAAGGATGTGGAGTCTTAAACTCAAATGTTTTCATTATTTAATGACTTCAATACTCAGTTATTTGCCAGAAAAATACAGATTTTTAGGAGGAACACAACAAAAATATGAGGCAAAAATCTGGACATTCTGCAAAAATCTATACAGCTGAGAGGTATGTTGAGTAGGGGTTGGTTACAGGAAGTAAATTTTGCAGAAAATAGGTGTCCAATCACAGGACTAACAGAAAATTCATCAGCCAATCAATAAAAATGTAAAAAGAATGAACAAAAGAAAAACTGAAGAATGAAACAAAAGATCTGTTGAAAAGCAGCATAATATAAGCTTCTCATCATATCTTGGATCACTTGGTGTTAAGACAAAAGCTCAAACTTGGTAGTAACTAAAAGTAAAGAATGCTTGATGAGCTAATTTAAGAATAATACAAATAATGTTGATCTTTTCTGCTTGTTTTCACGACAGCAGGCTTAAATAAAAAAAAACAGAAAAAATGCCTTG